>NW_022265948.1:0-27500 GCF_002021735.2 Oncorhynchus kisutch | reverse complement strand
TTATATATTTTTGTCGTTTGACAATAACTTGTCTTGTGGTTCACATTTGGAAATGTTGCATCTTGAAGTTGTGCGTGACTGAAAGTCGAACCTTGCAGTGATGTCGCCAGTTTAATAAACAGGCTTTATGTCTCGTCATTTTGCATGAGCGCGTGCAAATATGGCGAGCGATATTTTCAGCTGCTGCAACTGTAGTCGAAACTGCCTTGTTGTCGCGCTGCATTAAAGTGGCGTTTTACATCTCATGTTTTCTTTGTAGCAAATTCCGCGGAGGGAATTACAGAATAAAAAGTTACAAAGTTTGATTGTGAAGGGCATGTTTTATAATGTATTACCAATATGTTCATTTTTAAACGCAACAAAATAGCTCTGAAAGAACAGGAAGTATGAGAAAGGATACATCTTATCAGCCAGTCATGCGCTCATCCAGATGTTTTTTTTAAATCTTCTCCTTTCCTCGACTAACCAACAGCCAGCGGGAGAAAAAGTACCCAACTTCTCATACTTGAGTAAAAAGATACCTTTATAGTCCAAGTGAAAGTCACACAGTAAAATCCTACACGAGTAAAAGTATTTTAATTTAAAAATAAATATATATATATATATATAAGTATCAAATGTAAATGCAAAAATATTCTTAAGTATCAAAAGTGAAAGTTATAAATCATTTCAAATTCCTTATATTAAAGCAAACCAGACGGGACCATTTTTTTATATAAAACATTTTTTCTTCAATTTACGGATAGCCAGGGACACGCTCCAACACTCAAGACATAATTTACAAACGAAGCATGTGTTTAGTGAGTCCACCAGATCAGAGCCAGTAGGGATGACCAGTGATGTTCTCTGGTAAAGACCCCCAAAAACGTCTTAAGTAGTAGAACTTTAAAGTACACCACTGCCTACACCCACTACACGGCAGAGTGAGCTTCCGGTTCTAGTTCAATGTTACAACATCGTCATTGTAGAAGACACACTTGCAGGGATCTTCCTTTGATCAGAAGGGCAAACGTTTGTTTTTCTTCTTCTATATTTGGGTCACAGACCCATCTAATTAAAAACTAGGCTGATTGATCTCTCTCTTTTCTTTCTCCCTCTCTTCTTTCTCTCTCTCTTTTCTTTCTCTCTCTCTCTCTTCTTTCTCTCACTCTCTTTTCTTTCTCTCTCCTCTCTCTCTCTTTTCTCTCTCCTCTTTTCTCTCTTTTCTCTCTCTCTTTTCTCTCTCTCTTTTCTCTCTCTTCTTTCTCTCTCTTTTCTTTCTCTCTCTTCTTTCTCTTCTTTCTTTCTCTCTCTCTTTTTTCTCTCTCTTTTTTCTCTCTCTCTTTTCTCTCTCTCTTTTCTCTCTCTCTTTTCTCTCTCTTCTTTCTCTCTCTTTTCTTTCTCTCTCTTCTTTCTCTCTCTTTCTTTCTCTCTCTTTTCTTTCTCTCTCTTCTTTCTCTCTCTTTCTTTCTCTCTCTCTTTTTTCTCTCTCTTTTTTTCTCTCTCTCTTTTTTTTTCTCTCTCTCTCTTTTTTCTCTCTCTCTTTCTTTTTTCTCTCTCTCTCTCTTTTCTCTTTTTTCTCTCTCTCTCTCTTTTCTCTCTCTCTCTTTTCTCTCTCTTTTCTCTCTCTTTTCTCTCTCTTTTCTCTCTCTCTCTCTCTCTCTGTTTTCTTTCTCTTTTCTCTCTCTTTTCTCCTCTCTCTCTTCTCTCTCTCCCTCTTTTTTCTCTCTCCTTTTCTCTCTCTCATTTTCTCTCTCCTCTCTTTTCTCTCTCCTCTCTTTTCTCTCTCTTTTCTCTCTCTCTCTTTTCTTTCTCTCTCTCTCTCTCTTTTCTTTCTCTCTCTCACACTTCTTTCTCTCTCTCTTTTCGTTCTCTCTCCTCTCTCTTTTCTTTCTCTTTTCTCTCCTCTCTCCTCTCTTTTCTCTCTCTCTTTTCTCTCTCTCTCTCTCTCTTTTCTTTCTCTCTTCTCTCTCTCTTTTCTCTCTCTCTCTCTTTTCTCTCTCTCTCTCTCTCTCTCTCTCTCTCTCTCTCTCTCTCTCTCTCTCTCTTTTCTCTCCCTCTCTCTCTCTCTCTCTCTTTTCTCTCCCCCTCTCTCTCTCTCTCTCTCTCTCTCTCTCTCAGACAAGGCCACAGACCCGTCTAACTCAGAAGACAGGTGGGACAGTATCCAGGGCTTCTATGACCAGGTCAACCAGGAGGCTGATGGGTGAGTAGACACTATGGCTGTCCCCCCCAGACTGCAGCTTATGACCAGGTCAACCAGGAGGCTGATGGGTGAGTAGACACTATGGCTGTCCCCCCCAGACGGCAGCTTATGACCAGGTCAACCAGGAGGCTGATGACCAGGACAACCTATTCTCTATATAGTGAACTACTGATGACCAGGACAACCTATTCTCTATAATAGGGCACTACGGATGACCAGGACAACCTATTCTCTATAATAGGGCACTACGGATGACCAGGACAACCTATTCTCTATAATAGGGCACTACTTAGGGCTCTGGTCAAAAGTAGACCTAGTGCACTTTTTTTATTTTTTTATTTTTTTATTTCACCTTTATTTAACCAGGTAGGCTAGTTGAGAACACCTTTATTTAACCAGGTAGGCTAGTTGAGAACACCTTTATTTAACCAGGTAGGCTAGTTGAGAACACCTTTATTTAACCAGGTAGGCTAGTTGAGAACACCTTTATTTAACCAGGTAGGCTAGTTGAGAACACCTTTATTTAACCAGGTAGGCTAGTTGAGAACACCTTTATTTAACCAGGTAGGCTAGTTGAGAACACCTTTATTTAACCAGGTAGGCTAGTTGAGAACACCTTTATTTAACCAGGTAGGCTAGTTGAGAACAAGTTCTCATTTGCAACTGCGACCTGGCCAAGATAAAGCGTAGCAGTGTGAGCAGACAACAAAGAGTTACACATGGAGTAAACAATTAACAAGTCAATAACACAGTAGAAAACAAATGGGGAGTCTATATACAATGTGTGCAAAAGGCATGAGGAGGTAGGCAAGTAATTACAATTTTGCAGATTAACACTGGAGTGATGAATGATCAGATGGTCATGTACAGGTAGAGATATTGGTGTGCAAAAGAGCAGAAAAGTAAATAAATAAAAACAGTATGGGGATGAGGTAGGTGAAAAAGGGTGGGCTATTTACCAATAGACTATGTACAGCTGCAGCGATCGGTTAGCCGCTCAGATAGCTGATGTTTTGAAGTTGGTGAGGGAGATAAAAGTCTCCAACTTCAGCGATTTTTGCAATTCGTTCCAGTCACAGGCAGCAGAGTACTGGAACGAAAGGCGGCCAAATGAGGTGTTGGCTTTAGGGATGATCAGTGAGATACACCTGCTGGAGCGCGTGCTACGGATGGGTGTTGCCATCGTGACCAGTGAGCTGAGATAAGGTGGAGCTTTACCTAGCATGGACTTGTAGATGACCTGGAGCCAGTGGGTCTGGCGACGAATATGTAGCGAGGGCCAGCCGACTAGAGCATACAAGTCGCAGTGGTGGGTGGTATAAGGTGCTTTAGTGACAAAACGGATGGCACTGTGATAGACTGCATCCAGTTTGCTGAGTAGAGTGTTGGAAGCCATTTTGTAGATGACATCGCCGAAGTCGAGGATCGGTAGGATAGTCAGTTTTACTAGGGTAAGCTTGGCGGCGTGAGTGAAGGAGGCTTTGTTGCGGAATAGAAAGCCGACTCTTGATTTGATTTTCGATTGGAGATGTTTGATATGAGTCTGGAAGAAGAGTTTGCAGTCTAGCCAGACACCTAGGTACTTATAGACGTCCACATATTCAAGGTCGGAACCATCCAGGGTGGTGATGCTAGTCGGGCATGCGGGTGCAGGCAGCGACCGGTTGAAAAGCATGCATTTGGTTTTACTAGCGTTTAAGAGCAGTTGGAGGCCACGGAAGGAGTGTTGTATGGCATTGAAGCTTGTTTGGAGGTTAGATAGCACAGTGTCCAAAGACGGGCCGAAGGTATATAGAATGGTGTCGTCTGCGTAGAGGTGGATCAGGGAATCGCCCGCAGCAAGAGCAACATCATTGATATACACAGAGAAAAGAGTCGGCCCGAGAATTGAACCCTGTGGCACCCCCATAGAGACTGCCAGAGGACCAGACAGCATGCCCTCCGATTTGACGCACTGAACTCTGTCTGCAAAGTAATTGGTGAACCAGGCAATGCAGTCATCCGAAAAACCGAGGCTCCTGAGTCTGCCGATAAGAATATGGTGATTGACAGAGTCGAAAGCCTTGGCAAGGTCGATGAAGACGGCTGCACAGTACTGTCTTTTATCGATGGCGGTTATGATATCGTTGAGTACCTTGAGTGTGGCTGAGGTGCACCCATGACCGGCTCGGAAACCAGATTGCACAGCGGAGAAGGTGCGGTGGGATTCGAGATGGTCAGTGACCTGTTTGTTGACTTGGCTTTCGAAGACCTTAGATAGGCAGGGCAGGATGGATATAGGTCTGTAACAGTTTGGGTCCAGGGTGTCTCCCCCTTTGAAGAGGGGGATGACTGCGGCAGCTTTCCAATCCTTGGGGATCTCAGACGATATGAAAGAGAGGTTGAACAGGCTGGTAATAGGGGTTGCGACAATGGTGGCAGATAGTTTCAGAAATAGAGGGTCCAGATTGTCAAGCCCTAACAGAAGGAACCCAAATAGTACCGTTCCCTGTATAGAGCACTAGGGCCCATAGGTCCCTGGTCAAAAGTAGTGCACTATATAGGGAATAGGGTACCGTGTGGAACGTAACCTTGGACACAGCAGAGGTTAGACAAGATATCTCACGTTTCAAAAACCAGCCTTTTTTTTTTCACAGATAAGAAACGTTTCCACATTAGTTTGTCATCTAGATTCCACACTGTCATTCTGAGGAACCACTTGTCTGTTGGGTGGGACATCACTGAAAACCACTTCTCCCTTTTCTGGATTGTCATCAGCAAAATAAAGTGTTGGGATTAATAAGTGTTGTCTCCCTGGAGACATAAAGAACCATTGTATAGCAGTAGGCTACAGGGATTCTAAATGCCCTCTGATTGTATAGCAGTAGGCTACAGGGATTCTAAATGCCTTCTGATTGTATAGCAGTAGGCTACAGGGATTCTAAATGCCCTCTGATTGTATAGCAGTAGGCTACAGGGATTCTAAATGCCCTCTGATTGTATAGCAGTAGGCTACAGGGATTCTAAATGCCCTCTGATTGTATAGCAGTAGGCTACAGGGATTCTAAATGCACTCTGTTTTTTTTTACCAGATATCTTTCATGTTGTATATAATGTAGTATTAGATAGTATTAGTTTTGGAAAACACTGCTAGTTTATAAATCTACTCTCCTATTCCCAGTCCTCAGGTTGCCACTCGTCTCCTGGCCCACAAGATCCAGTCTCCTCAGCAGAGAGAGGCTCTGCAGGCCCTCACAGTAAGATAACACGCCATCATATTATTATACTATAGTAATAACTATATAATACTGTTGTAAAACCCCTCTACGTAACAGAAGATCCAGTCTCCTCAGCAGAGAGGCCCTTCAGCCCCTCACAGTAAGAGGTTGAAAGATATGAAGGAAATGCATTGTGTGGCTTCTCTTGGTTCTTGTGGGTTCTGTCACGTGAAGGAGCGCCCAGGGTTTCACGCGTTGCTAGTTAGTGAAGCGAGAGAGAGAACTGGAACGAGAGGAGAGAGAGAACTGGAACGAGAGGAGAGAGAGAACTGGAACTAGAGTAAAGAGAGAGAACTGGAACTAGAGTAAAGAGAGAACTGGAACTAGAGTAAAGAGAGAGAACTGGAACTAGAGTAAAGAGAGAGAACTGGAACTAGAGTAAAGAGAGAGAGAGAGAACTAGAGTAAAGAGAGAGAGAGAGAACTAGAGTAAAGAGAGAGAGAGAGAACTAGAGTAAAGAGAGAGAACTGGAACTAGAGTAAAGAGAGAGAGAGAGAGAACTAGAGTAAAGAGAGAGAACTAGAGTAAAGAGAGAGAACTGGAACAAGAGAGCGAGAACTGGAACAAGAGAGAGAGAACTGGAACTAGAGTAAAGAGAGAGAGAGAGAACTAGAGTAAAGAGAGAGAGAGAACTAGAGTAAAGAGAGAGAGAGAGAACTAGAGTAAAGAGAGAGAGAGAACTAGAGTAGAGAGAGAGAGAACTAGAGTAGAGAGAGAGAGCAACTAGAGTAGAGAGAGAGAGAGAGAACTAGAGTAAAGAGAGAACTGGAACAAGAGAGAGAGAACTGGAACTAGAGTAAAGAGAGAGAGAGCGAGAACTGGAACTAGAGTAAAGAGAGAGAGAGAGAGCGAGAACTGGAACTAGAGTAAAGAGAGAGAGAGAGCGAGAACTGGAACTAGAGTAAAGAGAGAGAGAGAGCGAGAACTGGAACTAGAGTAAAGAGAGAGAGAGAGCGAGAACTGGAACTAGAGTAAAGAGAGAGAGAACCGGAACGAGGGTAAGAGAGAGAGAGAACCGGAACGAGGGTAAGAGAGAGAGAGAACTGGAACGAGAGGAGAGAGAGAACTGGAACGAGAGGAGAGAGAGAACTGGAACGAGAGGAGAGAGAGAACTGGAACGAGAGGAGAGAGAGAACTGGAACGAGAGGAGAGAGGGAGAACTGGAACGAGAGGAGAGAGGGAGAGGGAGAACTGGAACTAGAGTAAAGAGAGTGAGCGAGAGAACTGGAACTAGAGTAAAGAGAGAGAGAGAGTGGCTAACATGGTTTAAGAGGACATAATGAGGGTCAACAGTTCACCTGGCTGGTAACAATGGGAGGCTTGAAGAACAGGGTTTAAACAAATGAATCGAGCAGGAGAATGACATGAGTGCGACTTTTAATTTACTCACATGTAGAACGGTAAGCAGTATGGTCACTGTTCAGTCTACACACTGTCTGGGGCTGTCTGTCAATGGAGGCACCCTGTTCAGTCTACACACTGTCTGGGGCTGTCTGTCAATGGATGCACCCTGTTCCCTACACACTGTCTGGGGCTGTCTGTCAATGGATGCACCCTGTTCAGTCTACACACTGTCTGGGGCTGTCTGTCAATGGATGCACCCTGTTCCCTACACACTGTCTGGGGCTGTCTGTCAATGGATGCACCCTGTTCAGTCTACACACTGTCTGGGGCTGTCTGTCAATGGATGCACCCTGTTCAGTCTACACACTGTCTGGGGCTGTCTGTCAATGGATGCACCCTTTTCAGTCTACACACTGTCTGGGGCTGTCTGTCAATGGATGACTATACACTGACTACACAAAACATTAAGAACTCATCAGGAAACTCTTTCCATGACAAAGACCAGGTCTGCCCAACCCTCTTCCTGGAGATCTACTGTCCTGTAGGTTTTCAGTCCCTCTTCCTGGAGATCTACTGTCCTGTAGGTTTTCAGTCCAACCCTCTTCCTGGAGATCTACTGTCCTGTAGGTTTTCAGTCCAACTCTCTTCCTGGAGATCTACTGTCCTGTAGGTTTTCAGTCCAACCCTCTTCCTGGAGATCTACTGTCCGCCGATATCTAAACTTCCACATCTAAGGTGAAAGGTGACAGAGCTAGAGCGTTATTTGTCAGACCAGGAGACATCTGATGTGAAAGGTGACAGAGAGGTGTTTGTCAGACCAGGAGACGTCCCACAAATCAGTCTGCTCAGGAAAACGTCAGTAGCATCCTAACGGTTTGGCCTGATCACCAAGTATCATGACCATTCTATTGAAAGATGAGACTCTCGCGATGTCGTTCTCCGTTTTGCTCCAGGACGTCCACGGGACTCGTCTGAAGGTCCCCCTGTACCAGTTTAACTAATGAATGGAAGGATATATGGAGATAGTTTAGTGCCTAAAATAAGGGATTAAATACATGGTAAATAAATACAAATATCCTGTGTTTCTATTGGCTAATAGCATTAAGGACAATCTGTTGTTCCATGTGTTTCTATTGGCTAATGGCATTAAGGACAATCTGTTGTTCCATGTGTTTCTATTGGCTAATGGCATTAAGGACAATCTGTTGTTCCATGTGTTTCTATTGGCTAATGGCATTAAGGACAATCTGTTGTTCCATGTGTTTCTATTGGCTAATGGCATTAAGGACAATCTGTTGTTCCATGTGTTTCTATTGGCTAATGGCATTAAGGACAATCTGTTGTTCCATGTGTTTCTATTGGCTAATGGCATTAAGGACAATCTGTTGTTCCAGGTGTTTCTATTGGCTAATGGCATTAAGGACAATCTGTTGTTCCATGTGTTTCTATTGGCTAATGGCATTAAGGACAATCTGTTGTTCCATGTGTTTCTATTGGCTAATGGCATTAAGGACAATCTGTTGTTCCATGTGTTTCTATTGGCTAATGGCATTAAGGACAATCTGTTGTTCCATGTGTTTCTATTGGCTAATGGCATTAAGGACAATCTGTTGTTCCATGTGTTTCTATTGGCTAATGGCATTAAGGACAATCTGTTGTTCCATGTGTTTCTATTGGCTAATGGCATTAAGGACAATCTGTTGTTCCATGTGTTTCTATTGGCTAATGGCATTAAGGACAATCTGTTGTTCCATGTGTTTCTATTGGCTAATGGCATTAAGGACAATCTGTTGTTCCATGTGTTTCTATTGGCTAATAGCATTAAGGACAATCTGTTGTTTAATGTGTTTCTATTGGCTAATGGCATTAAGGACAATCTGTTGTTCCATGTGTTTCTATTGGCTAATGGCATTAAGGACAATCTGTTGTTCCATGTGTTTCTATTGGCTAATGGCATTAAGGACAATCTGTTGTTCCATGTGTTTCTATTGGCTAATGGCATTAAGGACAATCTGTTGTTCCATGTGTTTCTATTGGCTAATGGCATTAAGGACAATCTGTTGTTCCATGTGTTTCTATTGGCTAATAGCATTAAGGACAATCTGTTGTTCCATGTGTTTCTATTGGCTAATAGCATTAAGGACAATCTGTTGTTCCATGTGTTCCTATTGGCTAATAGCATTAAGGACAATCTGTTGTTTAATGTGTTTCTATTGGCTAATAGCATTAAGGACAATCTGTTGTTTAATGTGTTTCTATTGGCTAATGGCATTAAGGACAATCTGTTGTTTAATGTGTTTCTATTGGCTAATAGCATTAAGGACAATCTGTTGTTCCATGTGTTTCTATTGGCTAATAGCATTAAGGACAATCTGTTGTTCCATGTGTTTCTATTGGCTAATGGCATTAAGGACAATCTGTTGTTCCATGTGTTTCTATTGGCTAATAGCATTAAGGACAATCTGTTGTTTAATGTGTTTCTATTGGCTAATGGCATTAAGGACAATCTGTTGTTTAATGTGTTTCTATTGGCTAATGGCATTAAGGACAATCTGTTGTTTAATGTGTTTCTATTGGCTAATGGCATTAAGGACAATCTGTTGTTTAATGTGTTTCTATTGGCTAATGGCATTAAGGACAATCTGTTGTTTAATGTGTTTCTATTGGCTAATGGCATTAAGGACAATCTGTTGTTTAATGTGTTTCTATTGGCTAATGGCATTAAGGACAATCTGTTGTTCCATGTGTTTCTATTGGCTAATAGCATTAAGGACAATCTGTTGTTTAATGTGTTTCTATTGGCTAATGGCATTAAGGACAATCTGTTGTTTAATGTGTTTCTATTGGCTAATGGCATTAAGGACAATCTGTTGTTTAATGTGTTTCTATTGGCTAATGGCATTAAGGACAATCTGTTGTTCAATGTGTTTCTATTGGCTAATGGCATTAAGGACAATCTGTTGTTCCATGTGTTTCTATTGGCTAATGGCATTAAGGACAATCTGTTGTTCCATGTGTTTCTATTGGCTAATGGCATTAAGGACAATCTGTTGTTCCATGTGTTTCTATTGGCTAATAGCATTAAGGACAATCTGTTGTTTAATGTGTTTCTATTGGCTAATGGCATTAAGGACAATCTGTTGTTCCATGTGTTTCTATTGGCTAATGGCATTAAGGACAATCTGTTGTTCCATGTGTTTCTATTGGCTAATGGCATTAAGGACAATCTGTTGTTCCATGTGTTTCTATTGGCTAATGGCATTAAGGACAATCTGTTGTTCCATGTGTTTCTATTGGCTAATGGCATTAAGGACAATCTGTTGTTTAATGTGTTTCTATTGGCTAATGGCATTAAGGACAATCTGTTGTTCCATGTGTTTCTATTGGCTAATAGCATTAAGGACAATCTGTTGTTCCATGTGTTTCTATTGGCTAATGGCATTAAGGACAATCTGTTGTTCCATGTGTTTCTATTGGCTAATAGCATTAAGGACAATCTGTTGTTCCATGTGTTTCTATTGGCTAATGGCATTAAGGACAATCTGTTGTTCCATGTGTTTCTATTGGCTAATGGCATTAAGGACAATCTGTTGTTCCATGTGTTTCTATTGGCTAATAGCATTAAGGACAATCTGTTGTTTAATGTGTTTCTATTGGCTAATGGCATTAAGGACAATCTGTTGTTCCATGTGTTTCTATTGGCTAATGGCATTAAGGACAATCTGTTGTTCCATGTGTTTCTATTGGCTAATGGCATTAAGGACAATCTGTTGTTCCATGTGTTTCTATTGGCTAATGGCATTAAGGACAATCTGTTGTTCCATGTGTTTCTATTGGCTAATGGCATTAAGGACAATCTGTTGTTCCATGTGTTTCTATTGGCTAATGGCATTAAGGACAATCTGTTGTTCCATGTGTTTCTATTGGCTAATAGCATTAAGGACAATCTGTTGTTCCATGTGTTCCTATTGGCTAATAGCATTAAGGACAATCTGTTGTTTAATGTGTTTCTATTGGCTAATAGCATTAAGGACAATCTGTTGTTTAATGTGTTTCTATTGGCTAATGGCATTAAGGACAATCTGTTGTTTAATGTGTTTCTATTGGCTAATAGCATTAAGGACAATCTGTTGTTCCATGTGTTTCTATTGGCTAATAGCATTAAGGACAATCTGTTGTTCCATGTGTTTCTATTGGCTAATGGCATTAAGGACAATCTGTTGTTCCATGTGTTTCTATTGGCTAATAGCATTAAGGACAATCTGTTGTTTAATGTGTTTCTATTGGCTAATGGCATTAAGGACAATCTGTTGTTTAATGTGTTTCTATTGGCTAATGGCATTAAGGACAATCTGTTGTTTAATGTGTTTCTATTGGCTAATGGCATTAAGGACAATCTGTTGTTTAATGTGTTTCTATTGGCTAATAGCAGTAATGCCAAATTCAATGTTTCATCCTATACATTATATATATATATATATCTTTGATACCATAAGGGATCTTAAAATGCCAAATCAGATAGCTAAGTGATCCTTGGTATGACCATCACAAAACAATTTCATGTGTTAGCATGTGTTGACACAGGGCCGTCCTTTGTTACATACCAAATGTACCCTATTCCCTATATAGTGCACTACTTTTGACCAGAGCCCTATTCCCTATATAGTGCACTACTTTTGACCAGAGCCCTATTCCCTATATAGTGCACTACTTTTGACCAGAGCTCTATTCCCTATATAGTGCACTACTTTAGACCAGAGCCCTATTCCCTATATAGTGCACTACTTTGACCAGAGCCCTATTCCCTATATAGTGCACTACTTTAGACCAGAGCCCTATTCCCTATATAGTGCACTACTTTTGACCAGAAACCTATTCCCTATATAGTGCACTACTTTTAACCAGAGCCCTATTCCCTATATAGTGCACTACTTTTAACCAGAGCCCTATTCCCTATATAGTGCACTACTTTTGACCAGAGCCCTATTCCCTATATAGTGCACTACTTTTGACCAGAGCCCTATTCCCTATATAGTGCACTACTTTTGACCAGAGCCCTATTCCCTATATAGTGCACTACTTTAGACCAGAGCCCTATTCCCTATATAGTGCACTACTTTAGACCAGAGCCCTATTCCCTATATAGTGCACTACTATAGACCAGAGCCCTATTCCCTATATAGTGCACTACTTTTGACCAGAAACCTATTCCCTATATAGTGCACTACTTTTGACCAGAGCCCTATTCCCTATATAGTGCACTACTTTTAACCAGAGCCCTATTCCCTATATAGTGCACTACCTTTGACCAGAGCCCTATTCCCTATATAGTGCACTACTTTTGACCAGAACCCTATTCCCTATATAGTCCACTACTTTTGACCAGAGCCCTATTCCCTATATAGTGCACTACTTTTGACCAGAGCTGGCAAAGGGTGACATTTGGGACCAAGGCATTGTTAATGTTTAGGGCTGTGTGTGTGGGGTCATGTGATGCCTGTTGATGGTTAACTAAGGTTGTTGAATATAAACGGTATTTCCTGTGCTGTGTCTGGGGTCAGATCCTAAAGGGATCTGTTCCACTAGTTTCATTCACTTCCATTCACTGGGAGGGACAAGATTTTCCATTTGGGCTCCTAGACAGTGGGGTAGATACACTTCCTGTAGAACCTATAGAATTCTGACATCACTGTTTCCCACAGGTTCTAGAAGCCTGCATGAACAACTGTGGGAAGAGGTTCCACAGTGAGGCGGCAAAGTTCCGCTTCCTCAATGAACTCATCAAAGTCCTGTCTCCAAAGGTATGAATAACCCCAATGGTTTTGTAAGGAATATGTCTGTGGTCATCCCAAATGGAAGCCTATTGGGAAGCCTATTAGGCTGGGTTACTGTAGAGCTCTGTGTGGTTTAGGCTGGGTTACTGTAGAGCACTGTGTGGTTTAGGCTGGGTTACTGTAGTTTAGGCTGGGTTACTGTAGAGCTCTTTGTGGTTTAGGCTGGGTTACTGTAGTTTAGGCTGGGTTACTGTAGAGCTCTGTGTGGTTTAGGCTGGGTTATTGTAGTTTAGGCTGGGTAACTGTAGATTAGGCTGGGTTACTGTAGATTAGGCTGGGTTACTGTAGTTTAGGCTGGGTTACAGTAGATTAGGCTGGGTTACTGTAGATTAGGCTGGGTTACTGTAGTTTAGGCTGGGTTACTGTAGTTTAGGCTGGGTTACTGTAGTTTAGGCTGGGTTACTGTAGATTAGGCTGGGTTACTGTAGATTAGGCTGGGTTACTGTAGTTTAGGCTGGGTTACTGTAGATTAGGCTGGGTTACTGTAGATTAGGCTGGGTTACTGTAGTTTAGGCTGGGTTACTATAGAGCTCTGTGTGGTTTAGGCAGGGTTACTGTAGTTTAGGCTGGGTTACTGTAGTTTAGGCTGGGTTACTGTAGTTTAGGCTGGGTTACTGTAGTTTAGACTGGGTTAGTGTAGTTTAGGCTGGGTTACTGTAGTTTAGCCTGGGTTACTGTAGTTTAGGCTGGGTTACTGTAGTTTATGCTGGGTTACTGTAGTTTAGGCGGTGTTACTGTAGTTTACACTGGGTTACTGTAGAGCTCTGTTGCTGAAGTATAAAGGGCTTTAGAAAATAAATGTGATTGATTGATCTGCAGTTCCTGGATCAGTGGTGCGGAGGTGAAGCTGAAACTGTGTGTGTGTGTTAACAGTTCCTGGGTCAGTGGAGTGGTGCGGAGGTGAAGCTGAAACTGTGTGTGTGTGTGTTAACAGTTCCTGGGTCAGTGGCGTGGTGCGGAAGTGAAGCTGAAACTGTGTGTGTGTGTGTGTGTGTGTTAACAGTTCCTGGGTCAGTGGAGTGGTGCGGAGGTGAACCTGAAACTGTGTGTGTGTGTTAACAGTTCCTGGGTCAGTGGAGTGGTGCGGAGGTGAAGCTGAGGGTGACGGAGGTTCTGTACAGCTGGACTTTGTGGCTCAAAGAAGAACCCAAGATTCAGGAGGCCTACCGCATGCTGAAGAAACAAGGTCCATTACAACACCTCAGAGCCTTTGAACCGCTACTCAGAACCGTTATACCTCAGAACTCTAGCACCTTAGAACCAGGAGGCCTATCACTCAGGAAACGAGGTCTGTTACCGCTCAGAACCATTATACCTTAGAACCAGGAGGCCTATCGCTCAGGAAACGAGGTCTGTTACCGCTCAGAACCATTACACCTTAGAACCAGGAGACCTATCGCTCAGGAAACGAGGTCTGTTACCGCTCAGAACCATTATACCTTAGAACCAAGAGGCCTATCACTCAGGAAACGAGGTCTGTTACCGCTCAGAACCATTATACCTTAGAACCAGGAGGCCTATCGCTCAGGAAACGAGATCTGTTACCGCTCAGAACCATTATACCTTAGAACCAGGAGGCCTATCACTCAGGAAACGAGGTCTGTTACCGCTCAGAACCATTATACCTTAGAACCAGGAGGCCTATCACTCAGGAAACGAGGTCTGTTACCGCTCAGAACCATTATACCTTAGAACCAGGAGGCCTATCACTCAGGAAACGAGGTCTGTTACCACTCAGAACCGTTATCCCTCAGAACTCTAGCACCTTAGAACAGCTACAGCTTAGTTACAGGAGGCCCAGCGCATGGTTAAAAAAAACAAGGTCCATTATGATACAGAACCGTTACAACATGTGGGCCCAGGTCAAAGGTCGGGCTCTGTAAAGAGAATCAGGTGGCGGTTTGGGGAAACAACCACTCATTGTCTCTCCGTGTCTGTTCTTCAGGCCTTGTGAAGAAGGACCCTAAACTCCCAGACACCATTGTGATGCCTCCTCCCTCACAGAGAGCTGGGGACTCTGTGTTCAACCAGGAGGAAAAGGCCAAGGTGTGTGTGTGTGTGAGAAAACCTTTTTAGTTGATCTTCTTGTCCTATCTCTCTTAATGTGTGTGTGTGTGTTTACAGTTGTTAGCCACACTCCTGAAGAGCAGTAGTCCTGAAGATCTGCAGACAGCCAACAGACTGATCAAGAACACCATCAAAGAAGTGAGACCGTGTGTGTGTGTGCATGTTGGTGTGTGTGTGCATGTTGGTGTGTGCGTCTGTCTGTGTGTGTGTGTGTACCTGTTGGTGATGGTTGACTGCTGTATTCTTGTCTGTAGGAGCAGCAGAAAGCAGAGCTTGTATCTAGACGTGTCTCTACCCTGGAGGAGGTCGCTAGCAGAACCAGACAGCTGAGAGAGTTACTACAGCAACACGGTCTCACTGGGCCCTCCACACACCACACTGACCACCTGAAGGTATGGGGCTGTTTCTCTGTGTGTGTCTACTAAACAGATACCGTGTGTGTGTGTGTGTGTGTGTGTGTGTGTGTACACTAAACAGATACTGTGTGTGTGTGTGTGTGTGTGTGTGTGTGTGTGTGTGTGTGTGTGTGTGTGTGTGTGTGTGTGTGTGTGTGTGTGTACACTAAACAGATACCGTGTGTGTGTGTGTGTGTGTGTGTGTACACTAAACAGATACTGTGTGTGTGTGTGTGTACACTAAACAGATACCGTGTGTGTGTGTGTGTGTGTGTGTGTGTGTGTACACTAAACAGATACCGTGTGTGTGTGTACACTAAACAGATAGTGTGTGTGTGTGTGCTGTACACAGATGGTACTAACACATGACTGTGTATCCTGTGTATCCTGTCCTTCCTGTAGTCCCTCTACGAGAGCTGTGATAGGCTCAGACCCAACCTTTTCCGATTGGCCAGTGACACTGTCGACGATGACGAAGCTTTAGGTAATTTACGTTTATTATTTAGTCTCTATGTATCCAGATCTATGTTGATCATTTAGTGTCTATGTATCCGTATCTACGTTGATCAGTTAGTCTCTAAGTATCCAGATCTACGTTGATCATTTAGTGTCTATGTATCCATATCTACGTTGATCATTTAGTCTTTATGTATCCATATCTACGTTGGTCATTTAGTCTCTATGTATCCAGATCTACGTTGGTCATTTAGTCTCTATGTATCCAGATCTACGTTGGTCATTTAGTCTCTATGTATCCAGATCTGCGTTGGTCATTTAGTCTCTATGTATCCATATCTACATTGGTCATTTAGTCTCTATGTATCCAGATCTACATTGGTCATTTAGTCTCTATGTATCCAGATTGTCTATGTATCCAGATCTACGTTGGTCATTTAGTCTCTAAGTATCCAGATCATCGTTGGTCATTTAGTCTCTATGTATCCAGATCTACGTTGATCATTTAGTGTCTATGTATCCATATCTACGTTGGTCATTTAGTCTATGTATCCAGATCTACGTTGGTCATTTAGTCTCTATGTATCCAGATCATCGTTGGTCATTTAGTCTCTATGTATCCAGATCTACATTGGTTATTTAGTCTCTATGTATCCAGATTGTCTATGTATCCAGATCTACGTTGGTCATTTAGTCTCTATGTATCCAGATCTACGTTGGTCATTTAGTCTATGTATCCAGATCTACGTTGATCATTTAGTCTCTATGTATCCAGATCTACGTTGGTCATTTAGTCTCTATGTATCCATATCTACGTTGGTCATTTAGTCTCTATGTATCCAGATCATCGTTGGTCATTTAGTCTCTATGTATCCAGATCTACATTGGTTATTTAGTCTCTATGTATCCAGATCTACATTGGTTATTTAGTCTCTATGTATCCAGATTGTCTATGTATCCAGATCTACGTTGGTCATTTAGTCTCTATGTATCCAGATCTACGTTGGTCATTTAGTCTCTATGTATCCAGATCTACGTTGATCATTTAGTCTCTATGTATCCAGATCTACGTTGATCATTTAGTCTCTATGTATCCAGATCTACGTTGATCATTTAGTCTCTATGTATCCAGATCTACGTTGGTCATTTAGTCTCTATGTATCCAGATCTACGTTGATCATTTACTCTCTATGTATCCAGATCTACGTTGATCATTTACTCTCTATGTATCCAGATCTACGTTGATCATTTACTCTCTATGTATCCAGATCTACGTTGATCATTTACTCTCTATGTATCCAGATCTACGTTGATCATTTACTCTCTATGTATCCAGATCTACGTTGATCATTTACTCTCTATGTATCCAGATCTACGTTGATCATTTAGTCTCTATGTATCCAGATCTACGTTGATCATTTAGTCTCTATGTATCCAGATCTACGTTGATCATTTAGTCTCTATGTATCCAGATCTACGTTGGTAATTTAGTCTCTATGTATCCAGATCTACGTTGATCATTTAGTCTCTATGTATCCAGATCTACGTTGATCATTTAGTCTCTATGTATCCGGATCTACGTTGATCATTTAGTCTCTATGTATCCAGATCTACGTTGGTCATTTAGTCTCTATGTATCCAGATCTACGTTGGTCATTTAGTCTCTATGTATCCAGATCTACATTGATCATTTAGTCTCTATGTATCCATATCTACATTGGTCATTTAGTCTCTATGTATCCAGATCTACGTTGGTCATTTAGTCTCTATGTATCCAGATCTACGTTGATCATTTAGTCTCTATGTATCCAGATCTACGTTGCTCATTTAGTCTCTATGTATCCAGATCTACGTTGGTCATTTAGTCTCTATGTATCCAGATCTACGTTGATCATTTAGTCTCTATGTATCAGTCTTCTGGTACAGCCAGTCTTCTGGCTGTACCAGGTAGAGAACCAGGCTCTGGGGGGTGGCCAGTCTTTTGGCTGTAGCGGGTAGAGAGAAACCAGGCTCTGGGGGGAGTTCAGTCTTCTGGCTGTAGCAGGTAGAGAGGAACCAGGCTCTGGGGGGTGGCCAGTCTTCTGGCTGTACCAGGTAGAGAGGAACAGGCTCTGGGGGGTGGCCAGTCTTCTGGCTGTACCAGGTAGAGAGAAACCAGGCTCTGGGGGGTGGCCAGTATTCTGGCTGTACCGGGTAGAGAGGAACCAGGCTCTGGGGGTTGCCATTCTTCTGGCTGTACCAGGTAGAGAGGAACCAGGCTCTGGGGGGTGGCCAGTCTTCTGGCTGTACCGGGTAGAGAGGAACCAGGCTCTGGGGGGTGGCCAGTCTTCTGGCTGTACCGGGTAGAGAGGAACAGGCTCTGGGGGGTGGCCAGTCTTCTGGCTGTACCAGGTAGAGAGGAACCAGGCTCTGGGGGGTGGCCAGTCTTCTGGCTGTACCAGGTAGAGAGGAACCAGGCTCTGGGGGGTGGCCAGTCTTCTGGCTGTAGCGGGTAGAGAGGAACCAGGCTCTGGGGGGAGGCCAGTCTTCTGGCTGTACCAGGTAGAGAGGAACCAGGCTCTGGGGGGTGGCCAGTCTTCTGGGTATTCGAACCAGCAACCTTTCAGTTACTGACCCAATGCTCTAACTGATAGCTAGGTTATTGACCCAATGCTCTAACTGCTAGCTAGGCTACCTGCTGGTTACTGACCCAATGCTCTAACTGATAGCTAGGCTACTGACCCAATGCTCTAACTGATAGCTAGGCTACCTGCTGGTTACTGACCCAATGCTCTAACTGATAGCTAGGTTACCTGCTGGTTACTGACCCAATGCTCTACCTGCTAGCTAGGCTACCTGCTGGTTACTGACCCAATGCTCTAACTGATAGCTAGGCTACCTGCTGGTTACTGACCCAATGCTCTAACTGATAGCTAGGTTACCTACTGGTTACTGACCCAATGCTCTAACTGATAGCTAGGCTACCTGCTGGTTACTGACCCAATGCTCTAACCGCTAGCTAGGCTACCTGCTGGTTACTGACCCAATGCTCTAACTGATAGCTAGGCTACTGACCCAATGCTCTAACTGATAGCTAGGCTACTGACCCAATGCTCTAACTGATAGCTAGGCTACTGACCCAATGCTCTACCTGCTAGCTAGGCTACCTGCTGGTTACTGACCCAATGCTCTAACTGATAGCTAGGTTACCTGCTGGTTACTGACCCAATGCTCTACCTGCTAGCTAGGCTACCTGCTGGTTACTGACCCAATGCTCTAACTGATAGCTAGGCTACCTGCTGGTTACTGACCCAATGCTCTAACTGATAGCTAGGCTACCTGCTGGTTACTGACCCAATGCTCTAACTGATAGCTAGGTTACCTGCTGGTTACTGACCCAATGCTCTAACTGATAGCTAGGCTACCTGCTGGTTACTGACCCAATGCTCTAACTGATAGCTAGGCTACCTGCTGGTTACTGACCCAATGCTCTAACTGATAGCTAGGCTACCTGCTGGTTACTGACCCAATGCTCTACCTGCTAGCTAGGCTACCTGCTGGTTACTGACCCAATGCTCTACCTGCTAGCTAGGCTACCTGCTGGTTACTGACCCAATGCTCTAACTGATAGCTAGGCTACTGACCCAATGCTCTAACTGATAGCTAGGCTACTGACCCAATGCTCTACCTGCTAGCTAGGCTACCTGCTGGTTACTGACCCAATGCTCTAACTGCTAGCTAGGCTACTGACCCAATGCTCTAACTGATAGCTAGGCTACTGACCCAATGCTCTACCTGCTAGCTAGGCTACCTGCTGGTTACTGACCCCAATGCTCTAACTGATAGCTAGGCTACTGACCCAATGCTCTACCTGCTAGCTAGGCTACCTGCTGGTTACTGACCCAATGCTCTAACTGCTAGCTAGGCTACCTGCTGGTTACTGACCCAATGCTCTAACTGATAGCTAGGCTACCTGCTGGTTACTGACCCAATGCTCTAACTGATAGCTAGGCTACTGACCCAATGCTCTACCTGCTAGCTAGGCTACCTGCTGGTTACTGACCTAATGCTCTACCTGCTAGCTAGGCTACCTGCTGGTTACTGACCCAATGCTCTAACTGATAGCTAGGCTACTGACCCAATGCTCTAACTGATAGCTAGGCTACCTGCTGGTTACTGACCCAATGCTCTAACTGATAGCTAGGCTACTGACCCAATGCTCTAACTGATAGCTAGGCTACCTGCTGGTTACTGACCCAATGCTCTAACTGATAGCTAGGCTACCTGCTGGTTACTGACCCAATGCTCTAACTGCTAGCTAGGCTACCTGCTGGTTACTGACCCAATGCTCTAACTGCTAGCTAGGCTACCTGCTGGTTACTGACCCAATGCTCTAACTGCTAGCTAGGTTACCTGCTGGTTACTGACCCAATGCTCTAACTGATAGCTAGGCTACTGACCCAATGCTCTAACTGATAGCTAGGCTACTGACCCAATGCTCTAACTGATAGCTAGGTTACTGACCCAATGCTCTAACTGCTAGCTAGGTTACCTGCTGGTTACTGACCCAATGCTCTAACTGCTAGCTAGGTTACCTGCTGGTTACTGACCCAATGCTCTAACTGATAGCTAGGCTACTGACCCAATGCTCTACCTGCTAGCTAGGTTACCTGCTGGTTACTGACCCAATGCTCTAACTGATAGCTAGGCTACCTGCTGGTTACTGACCCAATGCTCTAACTGATAGCTAGGCTACTGACCCAATGCTCTAACTGATAGCTAGGCTACTGACCCAATGCTCTAACTGATAGCTAGGCTACCTGCTGGTTACTGACCCAATGCTCTAACTGATAGCTAGGCTACTGACCCAATGCTCTAACTGATAGCTAGGCTACCTGCTGGTTACTGACCCAATGCTCTAACTGATAGCTAGGCTACTGACCCAATGCTCTAACTGATAGCTAGGCTACCTGCTGGTTACTGACCCAATGCTCTAACTGATAGCTAGGCTACTGACCCAATGCTCTAACTGATAGCTAGGCTACCTGCTGGTTACTGACCCAATGCTCTAACTGATAGCTAGGCTACTGACCCAATGCTCTAACTGATAGCTAGGCTACCTGCTGGTTACTGACCCAATGCTCTAACTGATAGCTAGGCTACTGACCCAATGCTCTAACTGATAGCTAGGCTACCTGCTGGTTACTGACCCAATGCTCTAACTGATAGCTAGGCTACTGACCCAATGCTCTACCTGCTAGCTAGGCTACCTGCTGGTTACTGACCCAATGCTCTACCTGCTAGCTAGGCTACCTGCTGGTTACTGACCCAATGCTCTAACTGATAGCTAGGCTACCTGCTGGTTACTGACCCAATGCTCTACCTGATAGCTAGGCTACCTGCTGGTTACTGACCCAATGCTCTACCTGATAGCTAGGCTACTGACCCAATGCTCTAACTGATAGCTAGGCTACTGACCCAATGCTCTAACTGATAGCTAGGCTACCTGCTGGTTACTGACCCAATGCTCTAACTGATAGCTAGGCTACTGACCCAATGCTCTAACTGATAGCTAGGCTACCTGCTGGTTACTGACCCAATGCTCTAACTGATAGCTAGGCTACTGACCCAATGCTCTAACTGATAGCTAGGCTACCTGCTGGTTACTGACCCAATGCTCTAACTGATAGCTAGGTTACCTGCTGGTTACTGACCCAATGCTCTAACTGATAGCTAGGCTACTGACCCAATGCTCTAACTGATAGCTAGGCTACTGACCCAATGCTCTAACTGATAGCTAGGCTACCTGATGCCCTATTTATTGTATTTTATGTTCTGTTCATTCTTGTCTTCCATGTTGTGTTCCTTCCATTCCAGCTCAGATCCTGAGGGCCAATGATGAGCTGACCCTGGTGGTCAACATGTATAAAGACATGATGGGGGGGAGAGAGAGCAACAGGATGAGAGGAGGAGGTGGTGGAGAGCGCTCCATAAACAACGGTACATCTGTCTAGCTCCACTCTACACCACTCATACATTGTCTACTAACAGGGTGTACAGGTCTACTAACAGGGTGTGTTGTCTTGTGTTTGTTCCTCCCCCCTCCAAGGTTTTCAATTTGGCAGAGAACCTTGTGTGTGTTGTAGTGGTGTTTCAGTCTGAATGTCTCTGTGTTGTCATGTCAGGGGAGTGTTGTCTCTATCCCTAGGACAGAGTACCTACCTGTGTGTTCTAGTGTTGTCTCTATCCCTAGGACAGAGTACCTACCTGTGTGTTCTAGTGTTGTCTCTATCCCTAGGACAGAGTACCTACCTGTGTGTTCTAGTGTTCTGTGTTCTAGTGTTCTGTGTTCTAGTGTTGACTCTATCCCTAGGACAGAGTACCTACCTGTGTGTTCTAGTGTTCTGTGTTCTGTTCTAGTGTTGTCTCTGTCCCTAGGACAGAATACCTACCTGTGTGTTCTAGTGTTCTGTGTGTTCTGTGTTCTAGTGTTGACTCTATCCCTAGGACAGAGTACCTACCTGTGTGTTCTAGTGTTCTGTGTTCTAGTGTTGACTCTATCACTAGGACAGAGTACCTACCTGTGTGTTCTAGTGTTCTGTGTTCTAGTGTTGACTCTATCCCTAGGACAGAGTACCTACCTGTGTGTTCTAGTGTTCTGTGTTCTAGTGTTCTGTGTTCTGTTCTAGTGTTGTCTCTATCCCTAGGACAGAGAACCTACCTGTGTGTTCTAGTGTTCTGTGTTCTGTTCTAGTGTTGTCTCTGTCCCTAGGACAGAATACCTACCTGTGTGTTCTAGTGTTCTGTGTTCTGTTCTAGTGTTGTCTCTATCCCTACGACAGAGTATCTACCTGTGTGTTCTAGTGTTCTGTGTTCTAGTGTTCTGTGTTCTGTTCTAGTGTTGTCTCTATCCCTACGACAGAGTACCTACCTGTGTGTTCTAGTGTTCTGTTCTAGTGTGACATCATAGAGGACGTGTTGTTTCAGTGTGAATCTCAGTGGTTGTATTTTCATATAGTCTCCATCCCCAGGTCCCAGCAGCCCCAGAGAGATAAAGTGTTACCATCTAATAGACCTGTCAGCCCTGGACTCTCCACAGACACATAGACCACCTTCTAAAGACATGTCTTCCTCCGTCTCACCTCCCCACCACGTCTCCTCCTTCCTGTCCTCCTCCTCTACCCCCCAGCCTCGGCTTGGCACCCCTCCTCCCTCCTCTCCTCTCTCCCGTCAACGGCTCAACAGTACTCCCCTATCTCTAATCGATCTGGACGTGACAGGTTCGTACAGGTTCTGTTTCTTTAGAACGTCCCTCCCCCTCTCCTTTTGATGTGGATGTTTCTGCTGTGATGTCATCATGATCCAGATGTGTTGTGAAACAGTATTCACTTCCTGTATCTGGACTGTAGTGGTGTTTGTGTTGACGTGTGTTGGTGATGAGGTTCTGTGTCTAATGTTAACAGGGATACGTGTGTTCTTTATTCAGAGCTGGATAAACCGGCATCGTCTCAAAGCCAGAGCAGCACGTATACATGAACTACTCCAGGTACAGTTACTCTGGATGCGCCCTAAATGGCTCCTATTCCCCTACATAGTGCCACTACTTTTGACTAGAATGGCTCACTATTCCCTACATAGGCACTACTTTTGACGCTGAATAGCACCCCTATTCCCTATATAGTGCACTACTTGACCAGAATGGCACCCTATTCCCTACATAGGTGCACTACTTTTGACTAGAATGGCACCCTATTCCCTACATAGTGCACTACTTTTGACCGGAATAGCACCCTATTCCCTATATAGTGCACTACTTTTGACCGGAATAGCACCCTATTCCCTATATAGTGCATACTTTTGACCGGAATAGCACCCTATTCCCTATATAGTGCACTACTTTTGACCAGAATGGCACCTTATTCCCTACATAGTGCACTACTTTGACCAGAATGGCACCCTATTCCCTACATAGTACACTACTTTTGACCGAATGGCACCCTATTCCCTACATAGTGCACTACTTTTGCCCAGAATGGCCACCCTATTCCCTACATAGTACACTACTTTTGACCAGAATGGTTCCCTATTCCCTAATAGTGCACTACTTTTGACCAAAATGGAACCCTATTCCCTACATAGTGCACTACTTTTGACCATGGCCCAAGGGGTTCACAACAACACCAGATCATATTTACCACTGATTTGTTCCTCTTCAACACAGATGCGCTGTCTTCTCCTTATTTCAGATGAGACTAGGAGAGGAGAACACAGGGAGAGACCATTCCCTGACCACGTGGGGGGTGTGGAGGGAGAGACCACCACTGGTGGCCCGGGGTTGCGGCAGTGGCTCGTCAAATGGAGCTGACTGGTGAGGGATGGATGGATGGATGGATTGAGAAAGAGAGCGAGAGACATAGTACCGTGACGATTCAATCTTTTCTTCTTCCTGTCAGGGCGTGCCTTCAGAATCGTCCAATTGTGATGGTCAGGATCACCATCAAACTCACAGAGTCAGCCAATGACAGAGTCAGGATCTCCAGTGAATCAGAGAGTTTCAATCTCCCAGAATCCTTAGCAGAGATCCACGTCCCACTGGAATCCATTAACCAAGTAAGGTTTTGTCCTAAATGGCACACTATTCCCTCTAGAGTGCACTGTTTTTAACCAGGGCTAACTGATAAAGGGAAACATTGGAACATAGCCCTAGTTTTTGTCCTTTTCTTAAGATCTTTTAAACGCAGTAATACACAGAATAGGTGTGTGTCCCAAATTGCATCCTAATTCCTTTATAGTGCACTTCTCTTGACCAGAGCCTATGGGTGCACTATATAAGGAGCCATTTTGGATGCACACTAGGAGTTAGTGGTGTCACTACAGTTGTCTGTAGTCATTCATGTTAATGGATACCTCTGGTCTTTTCTATTTCAAGTCATCTGTTCTCTGTTGGCACGTCTGAGGTGTTCATTTCCTGAATGTCTCCGATAGGTCGATTGGAGCCAATCACAGTGTACGACCAGAATGGCGTCCATGTTTCCCTCCATTTTGCCAAAGACCCGCCCCCGGGACACCCTAACGTTGCTGTGGTTATCGTCTCCACGGTGAACACCTCCGCACTTCCTGTTAAAGACATCCTGTTTCAGGCTGCTGTTCCCAAGGTAACAGACAAACGCCCAAATATGGACAAGACATTTTTAAACTCCTACATTTTCTAACTTTAAACAATCTCTCTCCTTGTCTAATGAATCCTTTGTTTCCATCAATGACTGGTTGACTGATTGAATGACTGACTGTCAGAGTTCCCACGGGTCCTTAAATTTGAGGGAATTGGGCCTGGAAAGTCCTTGCTTGAGGGAATTGGGCCTGGAAAGTCCTTGAATTTGAGGGAATTGGGCCTGGAAAGTCCTTGAATTTGAGGGAATTGGGCCTGGAAAGTCCTTGAATTTTAGGGAATTGGGCCTGAAAGTCCTGCTTGAGGAATTGGGCCGAAAGTCCTTGAATTTGAGGGAATTGGGCCTGGAAAGTCCTTGAATTTGAGGGAATTGGGCCTGGAAAGTCCTTGAATTTTAGGGAATTGCCTGGAAAGTCCTTGCTTGAGGGAATTGGGCCTGGAAAGTCCTTGAATTTGAGGGAATTGGCCTGGAAAGTCCTTGAATTTGATGTTTAATTAAGAAGGTGTGGGAACCCTGGACTGATTGATTTGATGGACTGATTGATTCATTGATTGAGTCATTGATCTTACTGAATGACTGTCTGGTTGACTGAATGACTGGCTGACTGAATCACTGGCTAGCCGACTGATCTCCCTGTCTGTCCTCCAGACTATGACAGTGAAGCTCCAGCCGTCTTCAGGGAATGACCTCCCCTCCTACAACCTCTGCTGCCCCCTGCTGCCCTCTCACAGATACTGCTCCTCTCCAACCCACACAGGGTGAGTCTACTGCTCAACCTGACACACTGGAAACACATTGTTTTGTTACCGTCAGACCTGTGACTTGGCCGGCATTCATTCATAAGGCTCATCATCAACAAGTGAACTTCATTGTCAACAATGTGGCTTTTAAAGGCAGTCTTGGTCTATCTCAAGAGTTTATTAACTGTTAATGTCAAGTGCCGTGGCTTGTTGACAATGTGCCTTTGATGGAATGGTGGTGATTTGTGTGTTATCTCCCTCCAGCGTTAGGTGTGTTTTATTAGAATAGTGATGGTTTGTGTGTTATCTCCCGCCAGCGTCTGTTATCTCCCTCTAGCGTCAGTGTGTTTGATGGAATGGTGATGGTTTGTGTGTTATCTCCCTCCAGCGTCAGGTGTGTTTGATTAGAATGGTGATGGTTTGTGTGTTATCTCCCTCCAGGGTTAGGTGTGTTTGATTAGAATGGTGATGGTTTGTGTGTTATCTCCCTCCAGCGTAAGGTACGTCTGCGCTACAAGCTGACCCTGGTCCACGATGGAGAGCAGAGCCTCAGTGAGATGGGAGAGGTGGAGGACTTCCCTGACTGGTCACCTGGATGGGCCTCTGATCTGAGAGAACCCTGCATGGAATTCTAGAACCTGAAGAGAGACATTCTAGAACCTGAGAGAGAGAGACATTCTAACCTGACAGAGAAATATTGTGGTACCTGATAGAAGAAAGGTTCTGCAGCATAATGTGGAACCCTTGCGATTGCTGCCTTGACCGCCATGATGTCATGTAGTTGGTCATGTGATGCGTGTGTATTTACTTTTGATATGCGGTCATCCTTGGAGGTTCTTAAAAACTGATATTTATTTAGTATTTGAAGTAGGCTCTGGGAGACCAGTCTAGTGTTAGTGTGGTGTTGTCCATTTGTGTGTTCTTGTGTTTGTCTGATTGACCCGGCTTTGTCAACTCGGTGCAAATGACCCACCTGGGTTATGTTTCTCCACCATTTTCTACCGAACTAGACCAGGTGAACCAGGTGCCTCTTCTACTGACCTGTTGTTCACCTGGCTCCTGTGTGAGCTGCTTGTTGTGTTTTTGTTCATCGTCTGATTGATTGATGCCTCAGATACGACACTCTGAAATCTGTGATCAATAAAACATAGAATTGTTCTTATCTGGAAGTCTTCTGTGGTCATTCAGGATTAGAACCTGTAACCTTCTGGTCCCTATCCCAGTGCCTAGTCCACAAGATTAGAACCTGTAACCTTCTGATCCCTATACCAGTTCCTAGTCCACAAGATTAGAACCTGTAACCTTCGGCTCCCTATCCCAGTTCCTAGTCCACAAGATTAGAACCTGTAACCTTCTGATCCCTATCCCAGTCCTAGTCCACAAGATTAGAACCTGTAACTTCTGGTCCCCTATCCATTTCCTAGTCCACAAGATTAGACCTGTAACCTTCTGTCCCTATCCCAGTGCCTAGTCCACAAATTAGAACCTGTAACCTTCTGGTCCCTATCCAGTGCCTAGTCCACACGATTAGAACCTGTAACCTTCTGGTCCCTATCCCAGTGCCTAGTCCACAAGATTAGAACCTGTAACCTTGGTCCCTATCCCAGTGCCTAGTCCATAAGATTAGAACCTGCACCTTCTGGTCCCTATTACCAGTGCCTAGTCCACAGATGATAGAACCTGCAACCTTCTGGTTCCCTATCCCACTGCCTAGTCCACAAGATGAAACCTTTAAACCTGTCCCTATCCCAGTTCCTAGTCCACAAGATTAGAACCTGTAACCTTCTGGTCCCTATCCCTTCCTAGTCACAAGATTAGAACCTGTAACCTGGTCCCTATCCCCAGTTCCTAGTCACATAATGTAGAACCTGCCAACCATCTGGTCCCTATCCCAGTGCCTAGTCCACAAGATTAGAACCTGCAACCTTCTGTCCCTATCCCAGTTCCTAGTCTACAGATTAAACCTGGTTAACCTTTCTGGTCCTATCCCAGTGCCTAGTCCACAAGATTAGAACCTGTAACCTTCTGGTCCCTATCTCAGTTCCTAGTCCACAAGATTAGAACCTGCAACCT
>NW_022265947.1:203724-230682 GCF_002021735.2 Oncorhynchus kisutch | reverse complement strand
AGAGAGAGACTGGCCCTAACCCAGGCTGAGACAGTAGAGAGAGACTGGCCCTAACCCAGGCTAAGAGACAGTAGAGAGAGACTGGCCCTAACCCAGGCGAGAGACAGTAGAGAGAGACTGGCCTAACCCAGGCTAAGAGACAGTAGAGAGAGACTGGCCCTAACCCAGGCTAGAGACAGTAGAGAGAGACTGGCCCTAACCAGGCTGAGAGACAGTAGAGAGAGACTGGCCCTAACCCAGGCTGAGACAGTAGAGAGAGACTGGCCTAACCCAGGCTGAGACAGTAGAGAGAGACTGGCCCTAACCAGGCTAAGAGACAGTAGAAAGAGACTGGCCCTAACCCAGGCTGAGAGACAGTAGAGAGAGACTGGCCCTAACCCAGGCTGAGAGACAGTAGAGAGAGACTGGCCCTAACCCAGGCTGAGAGGACAGTAGAGAGAGACTGGCCCTAACCCAGGCGGAGAGACAGTAGAGAGAGACTGGCCCTAACCCAGGCTAGAGAGCCAGTAGAGGAGAGAATGCCCCTAACCCAGGCTGAGACAGTAGAGAGAGACTGGCCCTAACCAGGCTGAAGACAGTAGAGAGAGACTGGCCCTAACCCAGGCTGAGAGACAGTAGAGAGAGACTGGCCTAACCCAGGCTGAGAGACAGTAGAGAGAGAACTGGCCTAACCCGGCCATAGACAGTAGAGAGAGGGACTGGCCCTAACCCAGGCTAAGAGACAGTAGAGAGATGAGACTGGCCCTAACCAGGAGAGACCGTAGAGAGAGACTGGCCCTCCCAACCCAGGCTGAGAGACAGTAGAGAGAGGACTGGCCCTATAACCAGGCTGAGAGACAGTAGAGAGAGACTGGCCCTAACCCAGGCTGAGAAAAACAGTAGAGAGTGACTGGCCCTAACCCAGCTGAGAGACAGAGAAACAGACTGGCCCTAACCCAGGCTGCCAGGTAGAGAGAGACTGGCCCTAACCAGGCTAAGAGACAGTAGAAAGAGGACTGGCCCTAAACCAGGCTAAGACAGTAGAGAGTGACTGGCCCTAACCCGGATGAGACAGTAGAAAGAGACTGGCCCTAACCCAGGCTGGAACAGTAGAAACAGAGACTGGCCCTAACCCAGGCTGAGACAGTAGAGAGAGACTGGCCTAACCAGGCTAGAGACAGTAGAAAGAGACTGGCCCTAACCCAGGCTAAGACAGTAGAGAGTGAATGGCCCTAACCCAGGCTGAGACAGTAGAGAGTGACTGGCCCTAACCCAGGCTGAGACAGTAGAGAGAGACTGGCCCTAACCCAGGCTGAGACAGTAGAGAGAGGACTGGCCCTAACCCAGGCTGAGACAGTAGAGAGAAGGACTGGCCCTAACCCAGGCTGAGACAGTAGAGAGTGACTGGCCTAACCCAGGCTGAGACAGTAGAGAGAGACTGGCCCTAACCAGGCTGAGACAGTAGAGAGAGACTGGCCCTAACCCAGGCTGAGAGACAGTAGAAACAGACTGGCCCTAACCAGGCTGAGACAGTAGAGAGAGAACTGGCCCTAACCCAGGCTGAGACAGTAGAGAGAGACTGGCCCTAACCAGGCTGAGACAGTAGAGAGAGACTGGCCCTAACCCAGGCTAAGAGACAGTAGAGAGAGACTGGCCCTAACCAGGCTGAGAGACAGTAGAGAGAGACTGGCCCTAACCCAGGCTGAGACAGTAGAGAGAGACTGCCCTAACCCAGGCTGAAGACAGTTAGAGAGAGGACTGGGCCTGACCCAGGCTAAGAGACAGTAGAGAGAGACTGGCCCTAACCCAGGCTGAGACAGTAGAGAGAGACTGGCCCTAACCAGGCTAAGAGACAGTAGAGAGAGACTGGCCCTAAACCAGGCTAAGAGACAGTAGAGAGAGACTGGCCCTAACCAGGCTGAGAGACAGTAGAGAGAGACTGGCCCTAACCCAGGCTAAGAGACAGTAGAGAGGACTGGCCTAACCCAGGCTAAGAGACAGTAGAGAGAGACTGGCCCTAACCCAGGCTGAGAGACAGTAGAGAGAGACTGGCCCTAACCCAGGGGCTGAGACAGAGGTGAGACAGTAGAGAGAGACTGGCCCTAACCCAGGCTGAGACAGTAGAGAGAGACTGGCCCTAACCCAGGCTAAGAGACAGTAGAAAGAGACTGGCCTAACCCAGGCTGAGCTGAGACAGTAGAGAGAGACTGGCCCTAACCCAGGCTAATAGACAGTAGAGAGAGACTGGCCCTAACCCAGGCTAAGAGACAGTAGAGAGAGAGACTGGCCCTAACCCAGGCTGAGAGACAGTAGAGAGAGACTGGCCCTAACCCAGGCTGAGACAGTAGAGAGAGACTGGCCCTACCCATGCTGAGGACAGTAGAGAGAGACTGGCCCTAACCCAGGCTAGAGACAGTAGAAAGAGACTGGCCCAAACCAGGCTGAGAGACAGTAGAGAGAGACTGGCCCTAACCCAGGCTGAGAGACAGTAGAGAGAGACTGGCCCTAACCCAGGCTGAGAGACAGTAGAGAGAGACTGGCCCTAACCCAGGCTGAGAGACAGTAGAGAGAGACTGGCCCTAACCCAGGCTGAGACAGTAGAGAGAGACTGGCCCTAACCCAGGCTGAGACAGTAGAGAGAGACTGGCCCTAACCCAGGCTGAGACAGTAGAGAGAGACTGGCCCTAACCCAGGCTGAGACAGTAGAGAGAGACTGGCCCTAACCCAGGCTGAGAGACAGTAGAGAGAGACTGGCCCTAACCCAGGCTGAGAAGTAGAGAGAGACTGGCCCTAACCCAGGCTGAGACAGTAGAGAGAGACTGGCCCTAACCCAGGCTGAGAGACAGTAGAGAGAGACTGGCCCTAACCCAGGCTGAGACAGTAGAGAGAGACTGGCCCTAACCCAGGCTGAGAGACAGTAGAGAGAGACTGGCCCTAACCCAGGCTAAGAGACAGTAGAGAGAGACTGGCCCTAACCCAGGCTGAGACAGTAGAGAAAGAGACTGGCCCTAACCCAGGCTGAGAGACAGTAGAGAGAGACTGGCCCTAACCCAGGCTGAGACAGTAGAGAGAGACTGGCCCTAACCCAGGCTGAGAGACAGTAGAAAGAGACTGGCCCTAACCCAGGCTGAGAGACAGTAGAGAGAGACTGGCCCTAACCCAGGCTGAGACAGTAGAGAGAGACTGGCCCTAACCCAGGCTGAGAGACAGTAGAGAGAGACTGGCCCTAACCCAGGCTAAGAGACAGTAGAGAGAGACTGGCCCTAACCCAGGCTGAGACAGTAGAGAGAGACTGGCCCTAACCCAGGCTGAGAGACAGTAGAGAGAGACTGGCCCTAACCCAGGCTGAGACAGTAGAGAGAGACTGGCCCTAACCCAGGCTAAGAGACAGTAGAGAGAGACTGGCCCTAACCCAGGCTAAGACAGTAGAGAGTGACTGGCCCTAACCCAGGCTGAGACAGTAGAGAGAGACTGGCCCTAACCCAGGCTGAGACAGTAGAGAGAGACTGGCCCTAACCCAGGCTGAGACAGTAGAGAGAGACTGGCCCTAACCCAGGCTAAGAGACAGTAGAGAGAGACTGGCCCTAACCCAGGCTGAGACAGTAGAGAGAGACTGGCCCTAACCCAGGCTGAGACAGTAGAGAGTGACTGGCCCTAACCCAGGCTGAGACAGTAGAGAGAGACTGGCCCTAACCAGGCTAAGAGACAGTAGAGAGAGACTGGCCCTAACCCAGGCTGAGACAGTAGAGAGAGACTGGCCCTAACCCAGGCTGAGACAGTAGAGAGAGACTGGCCCTAACCCAGGCTGAGAGACAGTAGAGAGAGACTGGCCCTAACCCAGGCTGAGACAGTAGAGAGAGACTGGCCCTAACCCAGGCTAAGAGACAGTAGAAAGAGACTGGCCCTAACCCAGGCTAAGACAGTAGAGAGAGACTGGCCCTAACCCAGGCTGAGACAGTAGAGAGAGACTGGCCCTAACCCAGGCTGAGACAGTAGAAAGAGACTGGCCCTAACCCAGGCTGAGACAGTAGAGAGAGACTGGCCCTAACCCAGGCTAAGAGACAGTAGAGAGAGACTGGCCCTAACCCAGGCTAAGACAGTAGAGAGAGACTGGCCCTAACCCAGGCTGAGACAGTAGAGAGAGACTGGCCCTAACCCAGGCTGAGACAGTAGAGAGAGACTGGCCCTAACCCAGGCTGAGACAGTAGAGAGAGACTGGCCCTAACCCAGGCTGAGACAGTAGAGAGAGACTGGCCCTAACCCAGGCTGAGACAGTAGAGAGAGACTGGCCCTAACCCAGGCTGAGACAGTAGAGAGAGACTGGCCCTAACCCAGGCTGAGACAGTAGAGAAAGAGACTGGCCCTAACCCAGGCTGAGAGACAGTAGAGAGAGACTGGCCCTAACCCAGGCTGAGACAGTAGAGAGAGACTGGCCCTAACCCAGGCTGAGACAGTAGAGAGAGACTGGCCCTAACCCAGGCTAGAGACAGTAGAGAGAGACTGGCCCTAACCCAGGCTGAGACAGTAGAGAGAGACTGGCCCTAACCCAGGCTGAGACAGTAGAGAGAGACTGGCCCTAACCCAGGCTGAGACAGTAGAGAGAGACTGGCCCTAACCCAGGCTAAGAGACAGTAGAGAGAGACTGGCCCTAACCCAGGCTGAGAGACAGTAGAGAGAGACTGGCCCTAACCCAGGCTGAGACAGTAGAGAGAGACTGGCCCTAACCCAGGCTGAGACAGTAGAGAGAGACTGGCCCTAACCCAGGCTGAGAGACAGTAGAGAGAGACTGGCCCTAACCCAGGCTGAGACAGTAGAGAGAGACTGGCCCTAACCCAGGCTAAGAGACAGTAGAGAGAGACTGGCCCTAACCCAGGCTAAGAGACAGTAGAGAGAGACTGGCCCTAACCCAGGCTGAGAGACAGTAGAGAGAGACTGGCCCTAACCCAGGCTGAGACAGTAGAGAGAGACTGGCCCTAACCCAGGCTGAGACAGTAGAGAGAGACTGGCCCTAACCCAGGCTGAGAGACAGTAGAGAGAGACTGGCCCTAACCCAGGCTGAGACAGTAGAGAGAGACTGGCCCTAACCCAGGCTGAGACAGTAGAGAGAGACTGGCCCTAACCCAGGCTGAGAGACAGTAGAGAGAGACTGGCCCTAACCCAGGCTAGAGACAGTAGAGAGAGACTGGCCCTAACCCAGGCTGAGAGACAGTAGAGAGAGACTGGCCCTAACCCAGGCTAAGAGACAGTAGAGAGAGACTGGCCCTAACCCAGGCTGAGACAGTAGAGAGAGACTGGCCCTAACCCAGGCTGAGAGACAGTAGAGAGAGACTGGCCCTAACCCAGGCTAAGAGACAGTAGAGAGAGACTGGCCCTAACCCAGGCTGAGAGACAGTAGAGAGAGACTGGCCCTAACCCAGGCTGAGAGACAGTAGAGAGAGACTGGCCCTAACCCAGGCTGAGACAGTAGAGAGAGACTGGCCCTAACCCAGGCTGAGACAGTAGAGAGAGACTGGCCCTAACCCAGGCTGAGACAGTAGAGAGAGACTGGCCCTAACCCAGGCTGAGACAGTAGAGAGAGACTGGCCCTAACCCAGGCTGAGACAGTAGAGAGAGACTGGCCCTAACCCAGGCTAAGAGACAGTAGAAAGAAACTGGCCCTAACCCAGGCTAAGACAGTAGAGAGTGACTGGCCCTAACCCAGGCTGAGACAGTAGAGAGAGACTGGCCCTAACCCAGGCTGAGACAGTAGAGAGAGACTGGCCCTAACCCAGGCTGAGAGACAGTAGAGAGAGACTGGCCCTAACCCAGGCTGAGACAGTAGAGAGAGACTGGCCCTAACCCAGGCTGAGACAGTAGAGAGAGACTGGCCCTAACCCAGGCTGAGACAGTAGAGAGAGACTGGCCCTAACCCAGGCTAAGACAGTAGAGAGAGACTGGCCCTAACCCAGGCTGAGACAGTAGAGAGAGACTGGCCCTAACCCAGGCTGAGACAGTAGAGAGAGACTGGCCCTAACCCAGGCTGAGACAGTAGAGAGAGACTGGCCCTAACCCAGGCTGAGACAGTAGAGAGAGACTGGCCCTAACCCAGGCTGAGACAGTAGAGAGAGACTGGCCCTAACCCAGGCTGAGACAGTAGAGAGAGACTGGCCCTAACCCAGGCTGAGAGACAGTAGAGAGAGACTGGCCCTAACCCAGGCTGAGACAGTAGAGAGAGACTGGCCCTAACCCAGGCTGAGACAGTAGAGAGAGACTGGCCCTAACCCAGGCTGAGACAGTAGAGAGAGACTGGCCCTAACCCAGGCTAAGAGACAGTAGAGAGAGACTGGCCCTAACCCAGGCTGAGACAGTAGAGAGAGACTGGCCCTAACCCAGGCTGAGACAGTAGAGAGAGACTGGCCCTAACCCAGGCTAAGAGACAGTAGAGAGAGACTGGCCCTAACCCAGGCTAAGAGACAGTAGAGAGAGACTGGCCCTAACCCAGGCTGAGAGACAGTAGAGAGAGACTGGCCCTAACCCAGGCTGAGACAGTAGAGAGAGACTGGCCCTAACCCAGGCTGAGACAGTAGAGAGAGACTGGCCCTAACCCAGGCTAAGAGACAGTAGAGAGAGACTGGCCCTAACCCAGGCTGAGACAGTAGAGAGAGACTGGCCCTAACCCAGGCTAAGAGACAGTAGAGAGAGACTGGCCCTAACCCAGGCTAAGAGACAGTAGAGAGAGACTGGCCCTAACCCAGGCTGAGAGACAGTAGAGAGAGACTGGCCCTAACCCAGGCTGAGACAGTAGAGAGAGACTGGCCCTAACCCAGGCTGAGACAGTAGAGAGAGACTGGCCCTAACCCAGGCTGAGAGACAGTAGAGAGAGACTGGCCCTAACCCAGGCTGAGACAGTAGAGAGAGACTGGCCCTAACCCAGGCTGAGACAGTAGAAAGAGACTGGCCCTAACCCAGGCTGAGAGACAGTAGAAGAGACTGGCCCTAACCCAGGCTAGAGACAGTAGAGAGAGACTGGCCCTAACCCAGGCTGAGAGACAGTAGAGAGAGACTGGCCCTAACCCAGGCTAAGAGACAGTAGAGAGAGACTGGCCCTAACCCAGGCTGAGACAGTAGAGAGAGACTGGCCCTAACCCAGGCTGAGAGACAGTAGAGAGAGACTGGCCCTAACCCAGGCTAAGAGACAGTAGAGAGAGACTGGCCCTAACCCAGGCTGAGAGACAGTAGAAGAGACAGGCCCTAACCCAGGCTGAGAGACAGTAGAGAGAGACTGGCCCTAACCCAGGCTGAGACAGTAGAGAGAGACTGGCCCTAACCCAGGCTGAGACAGTAGAGAGAGACTGGCCCTAACCCAGGCTGAGACAGTAGAGAGAGACTGGCCCTAACCCAGGCTGAGACAGTAGAGAGAGACTGGCCCTAACCCAGGCTGAGACAGTAGAGAGAGACTGGCCCTAACCCAGGCTAAGAGACAGTAGAGAGAGACTGGCCCTAACCCAGGCTGAGACAGTAGAGAGAGACTGGCCCTAACCCAGGCTGAGACAGTAGAGAGAGACTGGCCCTAACCCAGGCTGAGACAGTAGAGAGAGACTGGCCCTAACCCAGGCTGAGAGACAGTAGAGAGAGACTGGCCCTAACCCAGGCTGAGACAGTAGAGAGAGACTGGCCCTAACCCAGGCTGAGACAGTAGAGAGAGACTGGCCCTAACCCAGGCTGAGACAGTAGAGAGAGACTGGCCCTAACCCAGGCTGAGACAGTAGAGAGAGACTGGCCCTAACCCAGGCTAAGAGACAGTAGAGAGAGACTGGCCCTAACCCAGGCTGAGACAGTAGAGAGAGACTGGCCCTAACCCAGGCTGAGACAGTAGAGAGAGACTGGCCCTAACCCAGGCTGAGACAGTAGAGAGAGACTGGCCCTAACCCAGGCTAAGAGACAGTAGAGAGAGACTGGCCCTAACCCAGGCTAAGAGACAGTAGAGAGAGACTGGCCCTAACCCAGGCTGAGAGACAGTAGAGAGAGACTGGCCCTAACCCAGGCTGAGACAGTAGAGAGAGACTGGCCCTAACCCAGGCTAAGAGACAGTAGAGAGAGACTGGCCCTAACCCAGGCTAAGAGACAGTAGAGAGAGACTGGCCCTAACCCAGGCTGAGAGACAGTAGAGAGAGACTGGCCCTAACCCAGGCTAAGAGACAGTAGAGAGAGACTGGCCCTAACCCAGGCTAAGAGACAGTAGAGAGAGACTGGCCCTAACCCAGGCTGAGAGACAGTAGAGAGAGACTGGCCCTAACCCAGGCTGAGACAGTAGAGAGAGACTGGCCCTAACCCAGGCTGAGACAGTAGAGAGAGACTGGCCCTAACCCAGGCTAGAGACAGTAGAGAGAGACTGGCCCTAACCCAGGCTGAGAGACAGTAGAGAGAGACTGGCCCTAACCCAGGCTGAGACAGTAGAGAGAGACTGGCCCTAACCCAGGCTGAGACAGTAGAGAGAGACTGGCCCTAACCCAGGCTGAGAGACAGTAGAGAGAGACTGGCCCTAACCCAGGCTGAGACAGTAGAGAGAGACTGGCCCTAACCCAGGCTGAGACAGTAGAGAGAGACTGGCCCTAACCCAGGCTGAGACAGTAGAGAGAGACTGGCCCTAACCCAGGCTGAGAGACAGTAGAGAGAGACTGGCCCTAACCCAGGCTAAGAGACAGTAGAGAGAGACTGGCCCTAACCCAGGCTGAGAGACAGTAGAGAGAGACTGGCCCTAACCCAGGCTGAGACAGTAGAGAGAGACTGGCCCTAACCCAGGCTGAGACAGTAGAGAGAGACTGGCCCTAACCCAGGCTGAGAGACAGTAGAGAGAGACTGGCCCTAACCCAGGCTGAGAGACAGTAGAGAGAGACTGGCCCTAACCCAGGCTGAGACAGTAGAGAGAGACTGGCCCTAACCCAGGCTGAGACAGTAGAGAGAGACTGGCCCTAACCCAGGCTGAGACAGTAGAGAGAGACTGGCCCTAACCCAGGCTGAGAGACAGTAGAGAGAGACTGGCCCTAACCCAGGCTGAGACAGTAGAGAGAGACTGGCCCTAACCCAGGCTGAGACAGTAGAGAGAGACTGGCCCTAACCCAGGCTGAGAGACAGTAGAGAGAGACTGGCCCTAACCCAGGCTGAGACAGTAGAGAGAGACTGGCCCTAACCCAGGCTGAGAGACAGTAGAGAGAGACTGGCCCTAACCCAGGCTGAGAGACAGTAGAGAGAGACTGGCCCTAACCCAGGCTGAGAGACAGTAGAGAGAGACTGGCCCTAACCCAGGCTAAGAGACAGTAGAGAGAGACTGGCCCTAACCCAGGCTGAGAGACAGTAGAGAGAGACTGGCCCTAACCCAGGCTGAGAGACAGTAGAGAGAGACTGGCCCTAACCCAGGCTGAGAGACAGTAGAGAGAGACTGGCCCTAACCCAGGCTGAGACAGTAGAGAGAGACTGGCCCTAACCCAGGCTGAGAGACAGTAGAGAGAGACTGGCCCTAACCCAGGCTGAGAGACAGTAGAGAGAGACTGGCCCTAACCCAGGCTGAGAGACAGTAGAGAGAGACTGGCCCTAACCCAGGCTGAGAGACAGTAGAGAGAGACTGGCCCTAACCCAGGCTGAGAGACAGTAGAGAGAGACTGGCCCTAACCCAGGCTGAGAGACAGTAGAGAGAGACTGGCCCTAACCCAGGCTGAGAGACAGTAGAGAGAGACTGGCCCTAACCCAGGCTGAGACAGTAGAGAGAGACTGGCCCTAACCCAGGCTGAGACAGTAGAGAGAGACTGGCCCTAACCCAGGCTGAGAGACAGTAGAGAGAGACTGGCCCTAACCCAGGCTAGAGACAGTAGAGAGAGACTGGCCCTAACCCAGGCTGAGAGACAGTAGAGAGAGACTGGCCCTAACCCAGGCTAAGAGACAGTAGAGAGAGACTGGCCCTAACCCAGGCTGAGACAGTAGAGAGAGACTGGCCCTAACCCAGGCTGAGAGACAGTAGAGAGAGACTGGCCCTAACCCAGGCTGAGACAGTAGAGAGAGACTGGCCCTAACCCAGGCTAAGAGACAGTAGAGAGAGACTGGCCCTAACCCAGGCTAAGAGACAGTAGAGAGAGACTGGCCCTAACCCAGGCTGAGACAGTAGAGAGAGACTGGCCCTAACCCAGGCTAAGAGACAGTAGAGAGAGACTGGCCCTAACCCAGGCTAAGAGACAGTAGAGAGAGACTGGCCCTAACCCAGGCTGAGAGACAGTAGAGAGAGACTGGCCCTAACCCAGGCTAAGAGACAGTAGAGAGAGACTGGCCCTAACCCAGGCTAAGAGACAGTAGAGAGAGACTGGCCCTAACCCAGGCTGAGAGACAGTAGAGAGAGACTGGCCCTAACCCAGGCTGAGACAGTAGAGAGAGACTGGCCCTAACCCAGGCTGAGACAGTAGAGAGAGACTGGCCCTAACCCAGGCTTAGAGACAGTAGAAAGAGACTGGCCCTAACCCAGGCTGAGAGACAGTAGAGAGAGACTGGCCCTAACCCAGGCTGAGACAGTAGAGAGAGACTGGCCCTAACCCAGGCTGAGACAGTAGAGAGAGACTGGCCCTAACCCAGGCTGAGACAGTAGAGAGAGACTGGCCCTAACCCAGGCTGAGAGACAGTAGAGAGAGACTGGCCCTAACCCAGGCTGAGACAGTAGAGAGAGACTGGCCCTAACCCAGGCTGAGACAGTAGAGAGAGACTGGCCCTAACCCAGGCTGAGACAGTAGAGAGAGACTGGCCCTAACCCAGGCTGAGAGACAGTAGAGAGAGACTGGCCCTAACCCAGGCTAAGAGACAGTAGAGAGAGACTGGCCCTAACCCAGGCTAAGAGACAGTAGAGAGAGACTGGCCCTAACCCAGGCTGAGAGACAGTAGAGAGAGACTGGCCCTAACCCAGGCTGAGACAGTAGAGAGAGACTGGCCCTAACCCAGGCTGAGACAGTAGAGAGAGACTGGCCCTAACCCAGGCTAAGAGACAGTAGAGAGAGACTGGCCCTAACCCAGGCTGAGACAGTAGAGAGAGACTGGCCCTAACCCAGGCTAAGAGACAGTAGAGAGAGACTGGCCCTAACCCAGGCTAAGAGACAGTAGAGAGAGACTGGCCCTAACCCAGGCTGAGAGACAGTAGAGAGAGACTGGCCCTAACCCAGGCTAAGAGACAGTAGAGAGAGACTGGCCCTAACCCAGGCTAAGAGACAGTAGAGAGAGACTGGCCCTAACCCAGGCTGAGAGACAGTAGAGAGAGACTGGCCCTAACCCAGGCTGAGACAGTAGAGAGAGACTGGCCCTAACCCAGGCTGAGACAGTAGAGAGAGACTGGCCCTAACCCAGGCTGAGAGACAGTAGAGAAAGAGACTGGCCCTAACCCAGGCTGAGAGACAGTAGAGAGAGACTGGCCCTAACCCAGGCTGAGACAGTAGAGAGAGACTGGCCCTAACCCAGGCTGAGACAGTAGAGAGAGACTGGCCCTAACCCAGGCTGAGACAGTAGAGAGAGACTGGCCCTAACCCAGGCTGAGAGACAGTAGAGAGAGACTGGCCCTAACCCAGGCTGAGACAGTAGAGAGAGACTGGCCCTAACCCAGGCTGAGACAGTAGAGAGAGACTGGCCCTAACCCAGGCTGAGAGACAGTAGAGAGAGACTGGCCCTAACCCAGGCTGAGAGACAGTAGAGAGAGACTGGCCCTAACCCAGGCTGAGACAGTAGAGAGAGACTGGCCCTAACCCAGGCTGAGACAGTAGAGAGAGACTGGCCCTAACCCAGGCTAAGAGACAGTAGAGAGAGACTGGCCCTAACCCAGGCTGAGACAGTAGAGAGAGACTGGCCCTAACCCAGGCTAAGAGACAGTAGAGAGAGACTGGCCCTAACCCAGGCTAAGAGACAGTAGAGAGAGACTGGCCCTAACCCAGGCTGAGAGACAGTAGAGAGAGACTGGCCCTAACCCAGGCTAAGAGACAGTAGAGAGAGACTGGCCCTAACCCAGGCTAAGAGACAGTAGAGAGAGACTGGCCCTAACCCAGGCTGAGAGACAGTAGAGAGAGACTGGCCCTAACCCAGGCTAAGAGACAGTAGAGAGAGACTGGCCCTAACCCAGGCTAAGAGACAGTAGAGAGAGACTGGCCCTAACCCAGGCTGAGAGACAGTAGAGAGAGACTGGCCCTAACCCAGGCTGAGACAGTAGAGAGAGACTGGCCCTAACCCAGGCTGAGACAGTAGAGAGAGACTGGCCCTAACCCAGGCTGAGAGACAGTAGAGAGAGACTGGCCCTAACCCAGGCTGAGAGACAGTAGAGAGAGACTGGCCCTAACCCAGGCTGAGACAGTAGAGAGAGACTGGCCCTAACCCAGGCTGAGACAGTAGAGAGAGACTGGCCCTAACCCAGGCTGAGACAGTAGAGAGAGACTGGCCCTAACCCAGGCTGAGAGACAGTAGAGAGAGACTGGCCCTAACCCAGGCTGAGACAGTAGAGAGAGACTGGCCCTAACCCAGGCTGAGACAGTAGAGAGAGACTGGCCCTAACCCAGGCTGAGAGACAGTAGAGAGAGACTGGCCCTAACCCAGGCTGAGAGACAGTAGAGAGAGACTGGCCCTAACCCAGGCTGAGACAGTAGAGAGAGACTGGCCCTAACCCAGGCTGAGACAGTAGAGAGAGACTGGCCCTAACCCAGGCTAAGAGACAGTAGAGAGAGACTGGCCCTAACCCAGGCTGAGACAGTAGAGAGAGACTGGCCCTAACCCAGGCTAAGAGACAGTAGAGAGAGACTGGCCCTAACCCAGGCTAAGAGACAGTAGAGAGAGACTGGCCCTAACCCAGGCTGAGAGACAGTAGAGAGAGACTGGCCCTAACCCAGGCTAAGAGACAGTAGAGAGAGACTGGCCCTAACCCAGGCTAAGAGACAGTAGAGAGAGACTGGCCCTAACCCAGGCTGAGAGACAGTAGAGAGAGACTGGCCCTAACCCAGGCTAAGAGACAGTAGAGAGAGACTGGCCCTAACCCAGGCTAAGAGACAGTAGAGAGAGACTGGCCCTAACCCAGGCTGAGAGACAGTAGAGAGAGACTGGCCCTAACCCAGGCTGAGACAGTAGAGAGAGACTGGCCCTAACCCAGGCTGAGACAGTAGAGAGAGACTGGCCCTAACCCAGGCTAAGAGACAGTAGAGAGAGACTGGCCCTAACCCAGGCTGAGAGACAGTAGAGAGAGACTGGCCCTAACCCAGGCTGAGACAGTAGAGAGAGACTGGCCCTAACCCAGGCTGAGACAGTAGAGAGAGACTGGCCCTAACCCAGGCTGAGAGACAGTAGAGAGAGACTGGCCCTAACCCAGGCTGAGAGACAGTAGAGAGAGACTGGCCCTAACCCAGGCTGAGACAGTAGAGAGAGACTGGCCCTAACCCAGGCTGAGACAGTAGAGAGAGACTGGCCCTAACCCAGGCTGAGACAGTAGAGAGAGACTGGCCCTAACCCAGGCTGAGAGACAGTAGAGAGAGACTGGCCCTAACCCAGGCTGAGACAGTAGAGAGAGACTGGCCCTAACCCAGGCTGAGACAGTAGAGAGAGACTGGCCCTAACCCAGGCTAGAGACAGTAGAGAGAGACTGGCCCTAACCCAGGCTGAGAGACAGTAGAGAGAGACTGGCCCTAACCCAGGCTGAGAGACAGTAGAGAGAGACTGGCCCTAACCCAGGCTAAGAGACAGTAGAGAGAGACTGGCCCTAACCCAGGCTGAGAGACAGTAGAGAGAGACTGGCCCTAACCCAGGCTGAGACAGTAGAGAGAGACTGGCCCTAACCCAGGCTGAGACAGTAGAGAGAGACTGGCCCTAACCCAGGCTAAGAGACAGTAGAGAGAGACTGGCCCTAACCCAGGCTGAGACAGTAGAGAGAGACTGGCCCTAACCCAGGCTAAGAGACAGTAGAGAGAGACTGGCCCTAACCCAGGCTAAGAGACAGTAGAGAGAGACTGGCCCTAACCCAGGCTGAGAGACAGTAGAGAGAGACTGGCCCTAACCCAGGCTAAGAGACAGTAGAGAGAGACTGGCCCTAACCCAGGCTAAGAGACAGTAGAGAGAGACTGGCCCTAACCCAGGCTGAGAGACAGTAGAGAGAGACTGGCCCTAACCCAGGCTGAGACAGTAGAGAGAGACTGGCCCTAACCCAGGCTGAGACAGTAGAGAGAGACTGGCCCTAACCCAGGCTAGAGACAGTAGAGAGAGACTGGCCCTAACCCAGGCTGAGAGACAGTAGAGAGAGACTGGCCCTAACCCAGGCTGAGACAGTAGAGAGAGACTGGCCCTAACCCAGGCTGAGACAGTAGAGAGAGACTGGCCCTAACCCAGGCTGAGACAGTAGAGAGAGACTGGCCCTAACCCAGGCTGAGAGACAGTAGAGAGAGACTGGCCCTAACCCAGGCTGAGACAGTAGAGAGAGACTGGCCCTAACCCAGGCTGAGACAGTAGAGAGAGACTGGCCCTAACCCAGGCTGAGAGACAGTAGAGAGAGACTGGCCCTAACCCAGGCTGAGAGACAGTAGAGAGAGACTGGCCCTAACCCAGGCTGAGACAGTAGAGAGAGACTGGCCCTAACCCAGGCTGAGACAGTAGAGAGAGACTGGCCCTAACCCAGGCTGAGAGACAGTAGAGAGAGACTGGCCCTAACCCAGGCTGAGACAGTAGAGAGAGACTGGCCCTAACCCAGGCTAAGAGACAGTAGAGAGAGACTGGCCCTAACCCAGGCTAAGAGACAGTAGAGAGAGACTGGCCCTAACCCAGGCTGAGAGACAGTAGAGAGAGACTGGCCCTAACCCAGGCTAAGAGACAGTAGAGAGAGACTGGCCCTAACCCAGGCTAAGAGACAGTAGAGAGAGACTGGCCCTAACCCAGGCTGAGAGACAGTAGAGAGAGACTGGCCCTAACCCAGGCTAAGAGACAGTAGAGAGAGACTGGCCCTAACCCAGGCTAAGAGACAGTAGAGAGAGACTGGCCCTAACCCAGGCTGAGAGACAGTAGAGAGAGACTGGCCCTAACCCAGGCTGAGACAGTAGAGAGAGACTGGCCCTAACCCAGGCTGAGACAGTAGAGAGAGACTGGCCCTAACCCAGGCTGAGAGACAGTAGAAAGAGACTGGCCCTAACCCAGGCTGAGAGACAGTAGAGAGAGACTGGCCCTAACCCAGGCTGAGACAGTAGAGAGAGACTGGCCCTAACCCAGGCTGAGACAGTAGAGAGAGACTGGCCCTAACCCAGGCTGAGACAGTAGAGAGAGACTGGCCCTAACCCAGGCTGAGAGACAGTAGAGAGAGACTGGCCCTAACCCAGGCTGAGACAGTAGAGAGAGACTGGCCCTAACCCAGGCTGAGACAGTAGAGAGAGACTGGCCCTAACCCAGGCTGAGAGACAGTAGAGAGAGACTGGCCCTAACCCAGGCTGAGAGACAGTAGAGAGAGACTGGCCCTAACCCAGGCTGAGACAGTAGAGAGAGACTGGCCCTAACCCAGGCTGAGACAGTAGAGAGAGACTGGCCCTAACCCAGGCTAAGAGACAGTAGAGAGAGACTGGCCCTAACCCAGGCTGAGACAGTAGAGAGAGACTGGCCCTAACCCAGGCTAAGAGACAGTAGAGAGAGACTGGCCCTAACCCAGGCTAAGAGACAGTAGAGAGAGACTGGCCCTAACCCAGGCTGAGAGACAGTAGAGAGAGACTGGCCCTAACCCAGGCTAAGAGACAGTAGAGAGAGACTGGCCCTAACCCAGGCTAAGAGACAGTAGAGAGAGACTGGCCCTAACCCAGGCTGAGAGACAGTAGAGAGAGACTGGCCCTAACCCAGGCTAGAGACAGTAGAGAGAGACTGGCCCTAACCCAGGCTAAGAGACAGTAGAGAGAGACTGGCCCTAACCCAGGCTGAGAGACAGTAGAGAGAGACTGGCCCTAACCCAGGCTAAGAGACAGTAGAGAGAGACTGGCCCTAACCCAGGCTAAGAGACAGTAGAGAGAGACTGGCCCTAACCCAGGCTGAGAGACAGTAGAGAGAGACTGGCCCTAACCCAGGCTGAGACAGTAGAGAGAGACTGGCCCTAACCCAGGCTGAGACAGTAGAGAGAGACTGGCCCTAACCCAGGCTTAGAGACAGTAGAGAGAGACTGGCCCTAACCCAGGCTGAGAGACAGTAGAGAGAGACTGGCCCTAACCCAGGCTGAGACAGTAGAGAGAGACTGGCCCTAACCCAGGCTGAGACAGTAGAGAGAGACTGGCCCTAACCCAGGCTGAGACAGTAGAGAGAGACTGGCCCTAACCCAGGCTGAGAGACAGTAGAGAGAGACTGGCCCTAACCCAGGCTGAGACAGTAGAGAGAGACTGGCCCTAACCCAGGCTGAGACAGTAGAGAGAGACTGGCCCTAACCCAGGCTAGAGACAGTAGAGAGAGACTGGCCCTAACCCAGGCTGAGAGACAGTAGAGAGAGACTGGCCCTAACCCAGGCTAAGAGACAGTAGAGAGAGACTGGCCCTAACCCAGGCTGAGACAGTAGAGAGAGACTGGCCCTAACCCAGGCTGAGAGACAGTAGAGAGAGACTGGCCCTAACCCAGGCTAAGAGACAGTAGAGAGAGACTGGCCCTAACCCAGGCTGAGAGACAGTAGAGAGAGACTGGCCCTAACCCAGGCTAAGAGACAGTAGAGAGAGACTGGCCCTAACCCAGGCTGAGAGACAGTAGAGAGAGACTGGCCCTAACCCAGGCTGAGACAGTAGAGAGAGACTGGCCCTAACCCAGGCTGAGACAGTAGAGAGAGACTGGCCCTAACCCAGGCTAAGAGACAGTAGAGAGAGACTGGCCCTAACCCAGGCTGAGACAGTAGAGAGAGACTGGCCCTAACCCAGGCTAAGAGACAGTAGAGAGAGACTGGCCCTAACCCAGGCTAAGAGACAGTAGAGAGAGACTGGCCCTAACCCAGGCTGAGAGACAGTAGAGAGAGACTGGCCCTAACCCAGGCTAAGAGACAGTAGAGAGAGACTGGCCCTAACCCAGGCTAAGAGACAGTAGAGAGAGACTGGCCCTAACCCAGGCTGAGAGACAGTAGAGAGAGACTGGCCCTAACCCAGGCTGAGACAGTAGAGAGAGACTGGCCCTAACCCAGGCTGAGACAGTAGAGAGAGACTGGCCCTAACCCAGGCTGAGAGACAGTAGAGAGAGACTGGCCCTAACCCAGGCTGAGAGACAGTAGAGAGAGACTGGCCCTAACCCAGGCTGAGACAGTAGAGAGAGACTGGCCCTAACCCAGGCTGAGACAGTAGAGAGAGACTGGCCCTAACCCAGGCTGAGACAGTAGAGAGAGACTGGCCCTAACCCAGGCTGAGAGACAGTAGAGAGAGACTGGCCCTAACCCAGGCTGAGACAGTAGAGAGAGACTGGCCCTAACCCAGGCTGAGACAGTAGAGAGAGACTGGCCCTAACCCAGGCTGAGAGACAGTAGAAAGAGACTGGCCCTAACCCAGGCTGAGAGACAGTAGAGAGAGACTGGCCCTAACCCAGGCTGAGACAGTAGAGAGAGACTGGCCCTAACCCAGGCTGAGACAGTAGAGAGAGACTGGCCCTAACCCAGGCTAAGAGACAGTAGAGAGAGACTGGCCCTAACCCAGGCTGATGTGTATAAGAGACAGGGCTGAGACAGTAGAGAGAGACTGGCCCTAACCCAGGCTAAGAGACAGTAGAGAGAGACTGGCCCTAACCCAGGCTAAGAGACAGTAGAGAGAGACTGGCCCTAACCCAGGCTGAGACAGTAGAGAGAGACTGGCCCTAACCCAGGCTAAGAGACAGTAGAGAGAGACTGGCCCTAACCCAGGCTAAGAGACAGTAGAGAGAGACTGGCCCTAACCCAGGCTGAGAGACAGTAGAGAGAGACTGGCCCTAACCCAGGCTAAGAGACAGTAGAGAGAGACTGGCCCTAACCCAGGCTAAGAGACAGTAGAGAGAGACTGGCCCTAACCCAGGCTGAGAGACAGTAGAGAGAGACTGGCCCTAACCCAGGCTGAGACAGTAGAGAGAGACTGGCCCTAACCCAGGCTGAGACAGTAGAGAGAGACTGGCCCTAACCCAGGCTGAGAGACAGTAGAGAGAGACTGGCCCTAACCCAGGCTGAGAGACAGTAGAGAGAGACTGGCCCTAACCCAGGCTGAGACAGTAGAGAGAGACTGGCCCTAACCCAGGCTGAGACAGTAGAGAGAGACTGGCCCTAACCCAGGCTGAGACAGTAGAGAGAGACTGGCCCTAACCCAGGCTGAGAGACAGTAGAGAGAGACTGGCCCTAACCCAGGCTGAGACAGTAGAGAGAGACTGGCCCTAACCCAGGCTGAGACAGTAGAGAGAGACTGGCCCTAACCCAGGCTGAGAGACAGTAGAGAGAGACTGGCCCTAACCCAGGCTGAGAGACAGTAGAGAGAGACTGGCCCTAACCCAGGCTGAGACAGTAGAGAGAGACTGGCCCTAACCCAGGCTGAGACAGTAGAGAGAGACTGGCCCTAACCCAGGCTAGAGACAGTAGAGAGAGACTGGCCCTAACCCAGGCTGAGACAGTAGAGAGAGACTGGCCCTAACCCAGGCTAAGAGACAGTAGAGAGAGACTGGCCCTAACCCAGGCTAAGAGACAGTAGAGAGAGACTGGCCCTAACCCAGGCTGAGAGACAGTAGAGAGAGACTGGCCCTAACCCAGGCTAAGAGACAGTAGAGAGAGACTGGCCCTAACCCAGGCTAAGAGACAGTAGAGAGAGACTGGCCCTAACCCAGGCTGAGAGACAGTAGAGAGAGACTGGCCCTAACCCAGGCTAAGAGACAGTAGAGAGAGACTGGCCCTAACCCAGGCTAAGAGACAGTAGAGAGAGACTGGCCCTAACCCAGGCTGAGAGACAGTAGAGAGAGACTGGCCCTAACCCAGGCTAAGAGACAGTAGAGAGAGACTGGCCCTAACCCAGGCTAAGAGACAGTAGAGAGAGACTGGCCCTAACCCAGGCTGAGAGACAGTAGAGAGAGACTGGCCCTAACCCAGGCTGAGACAGTAGAGAGAGACTGGCCCTAACCCAGGCTGAGACAGTAGAGAGAGACTGGCCCTAACCCAGGCTTAGAGACAGTAGAGAGAGACTGGCCCTAACCCAGGCTGAGAGACAGTAGAGAGAGACTGGCCCTAACCCAGGCTGAGACAGTAGAGAGAGACTGGCCCTAACCCAGGCTGAGACAGTAGAGAGTGACTGGCCCTAACCCAGGCTGAGACAGTAGAGAGAGACTGGCCCTAACCCAGGCTGAGAGACAGTAGAGAGAGACTGGCCCTAACCCAGGCTGAGACAGTAGAGAGAGACTGGCCCTAACCCAGGCTGAGACAGTAGAGAGAGACTGGCCCTAACCCAGGCTAGGAGACAGTAGAGAGAGACTGGCCCTAACCCAGGCTGAGAGACAGTAGAGAGAGACTGGCCCTAACCCAGGCTAAGAGACAGTAGAGAGTGACTGGCCCTAACCCAGGCTGAGACAGTAGAGAGAGACTGGCCCTAACCCAGGCTGAGAGACAGTAGAGAGAGACTGGCCCTAACCCAGGCTAAGAGACAGTAGAGAGTGACTGGCCCTAACCCAGGCTGAGAGACAGTAGAAAGAGACTGGCCCTAACCCAGGCTGAGAGACAGTAGAGAGAGACTGGCCCTAACCCAGGCTGAGACAGTAGAGAGAGACTGGCCCTAACCCAGGCTGAGAGACAGTAGAGAGAGACTGGCCCTAACCCAGGCTGAGACAGTAGAGAGAGACTGGCCCTAACCCAGGCTGAGAGACAGTAGAGAGAGACTGGCCCTAACCCAGGCTGAGAGACAGTAGAGAGAGACTGGCCCTAACCCAGGCTGAGAGACAGTAGAGAGAGACTGGCCCTAACCCAGGCTAAGAGACAGTAGAGAGAGACTGGCCCTAACCCAGGCTGAGAGACAGTAGAGAGAGACTGGCCCTAACCCAGGCTGAGAGACAGTAGAGAGAGACTGGCCCTAACCCAGGCTGAGAGACAGTAGAAAGAGACTGGCCCTAACCCAGGCTGAGACAGTAGAGAGAGACTGGCCCTAACCCAGGCTGAGAGACAGTAGAGAGAGACTGGCCCTAACCCAGGCTGAGAGACAGTAGAGAGTGACTGGCCCTGACCCAGGCTGAGAGACAGTAGAGAGTGACTGGCCCTAACCCAGGCTGAGACAGTAGAGAGAGACTGGCCCTAACCCAGGCTTAGAGACAGTAGAGAGAGACTGGCCCTAACCCAGGCTGAGAGACAGTAGAGAGAGACTGGCCCTAACCCAGGCTGAGACAGTAGAGAGAGACTGGCCCTAACCCAGGCTGAGACAGTAGAGAGAGACTGGCCCTAACCCAGGCTGAGACAGTAGAGAGAGACTGGCCCTAACCCAGGCTGAGAGACAGTAGAGAGAGACTGGCCCTAACCCAGGCTGAGACAGTAGAGAGAGACTGGCCCTAACCCAGGCTGAGACAGTAGAGAGAGACTGGCCCTAACCCAGGCTTAGAGACAGTAGAGAGAGACTGGCCCTAACCCAGGCTGAGAGACAGTAGAGAGAGACTGGCCCTAACCCAGGCTGAGACAGTAGAGAGAGACTGGCCCTAACCCAGGCTGAGACAGTAGAGAGAGACTGGCCCTAACCCAGGCTAAGAGACAGTAGAGAGAGACTGGCCCTAACCCAGGCTGAGACAGTAGAGAGAGACTGGCCCTAACCCAGGCTAAGAGACAGTAGAGAGAGACTGGCCCTAACCCAGGCTAAGAGACAGTAGAGAGAGACTGGCCCTAACCCAGGCTGAGAGACAGTAGAGAGAGACTGGCCCTAACCCAGGCTAAGAGACAGTAGAGAGAGACTGGCCCTAACCCAGGCTAAGAGACAGTAGAGAGAGACTGGCCCTAACCCAGGCTGAGAGACAGTAGAGAGAGACTGGCCCTAACCCAGGCTAAGAGACAGTAGAGAGAGACTGGCCCTAACCCAGGCTAAGAGACAGTAGAGAGAGACTGGCCCTAACCCAGGCTGAGAGACAGTAGAGAGAGACTGGCCCTAACCCAGGCTAAGAGACAGTAGAGAGAGACTGGCCCTAACCCAGGCTAAGAGACAGTAGAGAGAGACTGGCCCTAACCCAGGCTGAGAGACAGTAGAGAGAGACTGGCCCTAACCCAGGCTGAGACAGTAGAGAGAGACTGGCCCTAACCCAGGCTGAGACAGTAGAGAGAGACTGGCCCTAACCCAGGCTAGAGACATCTAGATGTGTAGAAGAGACTGGCCCTAACCCAGGCTGAGAGACAGTAGAGAGAGACTGGCCCTAACCCAGGCTGAGACAGTAGAGAGTGACTGGCCCTAACCCAGGCTGAGACAGTAGAGAGTGACTGGCCCTAACCCAGGCTGAGACAGTAGAGAGAGACTGGCCCTAACCCAGGCTGAGAGACAGTAGAGAGAGACTGGCCCTAACCCAGGCTGAGACAGTAGAGAGAGACTGGCCCTAACCCAGGCTGAGACAGTAGAAACAGACTGGCCCTAACCCAGGCTAGAGACAGTAGAGAGAGACTGGCCCTAACCCAGGCTGAGAGACAGTAGAGAGAGACTGGCCCTAACCCAGGCTAAGAGACAGTAGAGAGTGACTGGCCCTAACCCAGGCTGAGACAGTAGAAGAGACAGGCCCTAACCCAGGCTGAGAGACAGTAGAGAGAGACTGGCCCTAACCCAGGCTAAGAGACAGTAGAGAGTGACTGGCCTAACCCAGGCTGAGAGACAGTAGAAAGAGACTGGCCCTAACCCAGGCTGAAGACAGTAGAGAGATGACTGGCCCTAACCCAGGCTGAGTCAGTAGAGAGAGACTGGCCCTAACCCAGGCGGAGAGACAGTAGAGAGAGGACTGGCCCTAACCCAGGCTGAGACAGTATTAGACAGGACTGGCCGCCTAACCCCAGGCTGAGAGACAGTAGAGAGTGACTGGCCCTGACCCAGGCTGAGAGACAGTAGAGAGAGACTGGCCCTGACCCAGGCTGAGAGACAGTAGAGAGCGACTGGCCCTCTAACCCAGGGCTAAGAGATCAGGTAGAAAGAGGGACTGGCCCATAACCCAGGTCTAGGACAGTATGGAGAGTGACTGGCCCCTACCCAGCTGAGAGACAGTAGAGAGAGACCTGGCCCCTAACCCAGGCTGAGAGACAGTAGAAACAGGACTGGGCCCTAACCCAGGCTGCAGACAGTAGATAGTGACTGGCCCTGACCCCAGGTGAGAGAGAGTAGAGAGAGACGTGGCCCTGATCCCCAGGCTTGAGTAGACAGTAGAGAGTGACTGGCCCTAACCCAGGCTGAGAGACAGTAGAGAGTGACTGGCCTAACCCAGGCTGAAGAGAGTAGAGAGAGACTGGCCCTAACCCAGGCTGAGAGACAGTAGAGAGAGACTGGCCCTAACCCAGGCTGAGAGACAGTAGAGAGAGACTGGCCCTAACCCAGGCTGAGACAGTAGAGAGAGACTGGCCCTAACCCAGGCTGAGACAGTAGAGAGACTGGCCCTACCAGGCTTAGAGACCAGTAGAAAGAGACTGGCCCTAACCCCAGGCTGAGAGACAGTAGAGAGAGACTGGCCCTAACCCAGGCTGAGACAGTAGAGAGTGACTGGCCCTAACCCAGGCTGAGACAGTAGAGAGTGACTGGCCCTAACCCAGGCTGAGACAGTAGAGAGAGACTGGCCCTAACCCAGGCTGAGAGACTGTAGAGAGAGACTGGCCCTAACCCAGGCTGAGACAGTAGAGAGAGACTGGCCCTAACCCAGGCTGAGACAGTAGAGAGAGACTGGCCCTAACCCAGGCTTAGAGACAGTAGAAAGAGACTGGCCCTAACCCAGGCTGAGAGACAGTAGAGAGAGACTGGCCCTAACCCAGGCTGAGACAGTAGAGAGAGACTGGCCCTAACCCAGGCTGAGACAGTAGAGAGAGACTGGCCCTGACCCAGGCTAAGAGACAGTAGAGAGAGACTGGCCCTAACCCAGGCTGAGACAGTAGAGAGAGACTGGCCCTAACCCAGGCTAAGAGACAGTAGAGAGAGACTGGCCCTAACCCAGGCTAAGAGACAGTAGAGAGAGACTGGCCCTAACCCAGGTTGAGAGACAGTAGAGAGAGACTGGCCCTAACCCAGGCTAAGAGACAGTAGAGAGAACACTGGCCCTAACCCAGGCTAAGAGACAGTAGAGAGAGACTGGCCCTAACCCAGGCTGAGAGACAGTAGAGAGAGACTGGCCCTAACCCAGGCTAAGAGACAGTAGAGAGAGACTGGCCCTAACCCAGGCTAAGAGACAGTAGAGAGAGACTGGCCCTAACCCAGGCCTGAGAGACAGTAGAGAGAGACTGGGCCCTAACCCAGGCTGAGACAGTAGAGAGAGACTGGCCCTAACCCAGGCTGAGACAGTAAGAGAGACTGGCCCTAACCCAGGCTTAGAGACAGTAGAAAGAGACTGGCCCTAACCCAGGCTGAGAGACAGTAGAGAGAGAACTGGCCCTGACCCAGGATGAGACAGTAGAGAGGTGACTGGCCCTAACCCAGGCTGAGACAGTAGAGAGTGACTGCCCTAACCCAGGCTGAGACAGTAGAGAGAGACTGCCCTACCCAGGCTGAGAGACTGTAGAGAGAGACTGGCCCTAACCCGGCTGAGACAGTAGAGAGAGACTGGCCCTAACCCAGGCTGAGACAGTAAGAGAGAGAACTGGCCCTAACCCAGGCTTAGAGACAGTAGAAAGAGACTGGCCCTAACCCAGGCTGAGAGACAGTAGAGAGAGACTGGCCCTAACCCAGGCTGAGACAGTAGAGAGAGACTGGCCCTAACCCAGGCTGAGACAGGTAGAGAAGAGACTGGCCCTGACCCAGGGCTAAGAGACAGTAGAGAGAGACGATGCCCCTAACCCAGGCTGAGACAGTAGAGAGAGACTGGCCCTAACCCCAGGCTAGAGACAGTAGAGAGAGACTGGCCCTAACCCAGGCTAAGAGACAGTAGAGAGAGACTGGCCCTAACCCAGGCTGAGAGACAGTAAGAGGAGGACTGGCCCTAACCCAGGCCTAAGAGACCAGTAGAGAGAGACTGGCCCTAACCCAGGCTAAGAGACAGTAGAGAAGAGCTGGCCCTAACCCAGGCCTGAGAGACAGTAGAGAGAGACTGGCCCTAACCCAGGCTAAGAGACAGTAGAGAGAGACTGGCCCTAACCCAGGCTAAGAGACGTAAGAGAGAGACTGGCCCTAACCCAGGCTGAGAGACAGTAGAGAGAGACTGGCCCTACCCAGGCTAAGAGACAGTAGAGAGAGACTGGCCCTAACCCAGGCTAAGAGACAGTAGAGAGAGACTGGCCCTAACCCAGGCTGAGAGACAGTAGAGAGAGACTGGCCCTAACCCAGGCTGAGACAGTAGAGAGAGACTGGCCCTAACCCAGGCTGAGACAGTAGAGAGAGACTGGCCCTAACCCCAGGCTTAGAGACAGTAGAAAGAGACTGGCCCTAACCCAGGCTGAGAGACAGTAGAGAGAGACTGGCCCTAACCCAGGCTGAGACAGTAGAGAGTGACTGGCCCTAACCCAGGCTGAAGACAGTAGAGAGTGACTGGCCCTAACTCAGGCTGAGACAGTAGAGAGAGACTGGCCCTAACCCAGGCTGAGAGACTGTAGAGAGAGACTGGCCCTAACCCAGGCTGAGACAGTAGAGAGAGACTGGCCCTATCCCAGGCTGAGACAGTTAGAAACAGACTGGCCCTAACCCAGGCTAGGAGACAGTAGAGAGAGACTGGCCCTAACCCAGGCTGAGAGACAGTAGAGAGAGACTGGCCCTAACCCAGGCTAAGAGACAGTAGAGAGTGACTGGCCCTAACCCAGGCTGAGACAGTAGAAAGAGACTGGCCCTAACCCAGGCTGAGAGACAGTAGAGAGAGACTGGCCCTAACCCAGGCTAAGAGACAGTAGAGAGTGACTGGCCCTAACCCAGGCTGAGAGACAGTAGAAAGAGACTGGCCCTAACCCAGGCTGAGAGACAGTAGAGAGAGACTGGCCCTAACCCAGGCTGAGTCAGTAGAGAGAGACTGGCCCTAACCCAGGCTGAGAGACAGTAGAGAGAGACTGGCCCTAACCCAGGCTTGAGAAAGTAGAGAGAGACTGGCCCTACCCCAGGCTGGAGACAGTAGAGAGAGACTGGCCCTAACCCAGGCTAAGAGACAGTAGAAAGAGACTGGCCCTAACCCAGGCTGAGAGGACGTAGAGAGTGACTGGCCCTGACCCAGGCTGAGAGACGTAGAGAGAGACTGGCCCCTAACCCAGGCTGAGAGACAGTAGAAACAGACTGGCCCTAACCCAGGCTGAGACAGTAGAGANCCAAACCCAGGCTGAGAGACAGTAGAGAGAGACTGGCCCTACCCAGGCTGAGACAGTAGAGAGAGACTGGCCCTAACCCAGGCTGAGAGACAGTAGAGAACAGACTGGCCCTGAACCCAGGCTGAGCAGCGTAGAGAGAGACTGGCCCTGACCCAGGCTGAGAGACAGTAGAGAGAGACTGGCCCTGACGCAGGCTGAGAGGACAGTGAGAGAGACTGGCCCTGACCCAGGCTGAGAGACAGTAGAGAGAGACTGCCCCTAACCCAGGCTAGAGAGAGTAGGGAGAGACGGCCCACCCAGGCTGAGACAGGGAGTGAGGCTAAGAGACAGTAAGAGAGGACTGGCCCTATACCAGGCTGAGACAGTAGAGAGAGAGGCTGGCCCTAACCCAGGCTGAGAAAGTAGTAGAGAGACACTGGCCCTAACCCAGGCTAAAGGAGACAGTTAGAGAGAGACTGGCCCTAACCCAGGCTGGAGACAGAGAGAGTGACTGGCCCCTAACCAGGCTAAGGAGACAGTAGACAAGAGACTGGCCCTAACCCAGGCTGGAGACAGTAGAGAGAGACTGGCCCTAACCCAGGCTAAGAGACAGTAGAAAGAGACTGGCCCTAACCCAGGCTGAGACAGTAGAGAGTGACTGGCCCTAACCCAGGCTGAGACAGTAGAAAGAGACTGGCCTTAACCCAGGCTAGAGACAGTAGAAAAGAGACTGGCCCTAACCCAGGCTGAGAGACAGAGAGAGAGACTGGCCCTAACCCAGGATGAGACAGTAGAGAGAGACTGGCCCTAACCAGGCTGAGACAGTAAGAGAGTGACTGGCCCTAACCCAGGCTGAGAGACAGTAGAAAGAGAACTGGCCCTAACCCAGGCTGAGAGACAGTAGAGAGAGACTGGCCCTAACCCAGGCTGAGTCAGTAGAGAGAGACTGGCCCTAACCCAGGCTGAGACAGTAGAGAGAGACGGGCCCTAACCCAGGCTAGAGACAGTAGAAGAGACTGGCCCTAACCCAGGCTGAGAGACAGTAGAGAGACTGGCCCTCCCAGGCTGAGACAGTAGAGAGAGACTGGCCTAACCCAGGCTGAGAGACAGTAGAGAGAGACTGGCCCTAACCCAGGCTAAGAGACAGTAGAGAGAGACTGGCCCTAACCCAGGCTGAGACAGTAGAGAGAGACTGGCCTAACCCAGGCTAAGAGACAGTAGAGAGAGCTGGCCCTAACCCAGGCTAAGAGACAGTAGAGAGAGACTGGCCCTAACCCAGGCTGAGAGACAGTAGAGAGAGACTGGCCCTAACCAGGCTAGAGACAGTAGAGAGAGACTGGCCCTAACCCAGGCTAAGAGACAGTAGAGAGAGACTGGCCCTAACCCAGGCTGAGAGACAGTAGAGAGAGACTGGCCCTAACCCAGGCTAAGAGACAGTAGAGAGAGACTGGCCCTAACCCAGGCTAAGAGACAGTAGAAGAGACTGGCCTAACCCAGGCTGAGAGACAGTAGAGAGAGACTGGCCTAACCCAGGCTGAGACAGTAGAGAGAGACTGGCCCTAACCCAGGCTAAGAGACAGTAGAGAGAGACTGGCCCTAACCCAGGCTGAGAC
>NW_022265947.1:183724-198724 GCF_002021735.2 Oncorhynchus kisutch | reverse complement strand
GGGGGTGAGGAGGGGGAGACAGAAGGGGGTGAGGAGGGGTGAGGAGGGGGGAGACAGAAGGGGGTGAGGAGGGGGAGACAGAAGGGGGTGAGGAGTGTGAGACAGAAGGGGGTGAGGAGGGGGAGGCAGAAGGGGGTGAGGAGGGGTGAGGAGGGGGAGACAGAAGGGGGTGAGGAGGGGAGACAGAAGGGGGTGAGGAGGGGGAGGCAGAAGGGGGTGAGGAGGGGGAGACAGAAGGGGTGAGGAGGGTGAGGAGGGGGAACAGAAGGGGGTGAGGAGGGGGAGACAGAAGGGGGTGAGGAGGGGTGAGGAGGGGGAGACAGAAGGGGGTGGAGAGGGGTGAGGAGGGGGAGACAGAAGGGGGGTGAGGAGGGGGAGACAGAAGGGGGTGAGGAGGGGGAGACAGAAGGGGTGAGGAGGGGGAGGCAGAAGGGGGTGAGGAGGGGGAGACAGAAGGGGTGAGGAGGGGTGAGGAGGGGGAGACAGAAGGGGGTGAGGAGGGGAGACAGAGGGGGTGAGGAGGGTGAGGAGGGGGAGACGAAGGGGGTGGAGAGGGGTGAGGGAGGGGGAGACAGAAGGGGTGGAGAGGGGTGAGGAGGGAGGGGAGCAGAAGGGGGTGAGAGGGGGAACAGAAGGGGTGGAGAGGGGTGAGGAGGGGGAGACAAGAAGGGGGTGAGAGGGGAGACAGAAAGGGGTGGAGAGGGTGAGAGGGGGAGGCAGATGGGGTGGAGAGGGGTGAGGGAGGGAACAGAAGGGGGTGAGGGAGGGAGACAGAAGGGGTGAGGAGGGGTGAGAGGGAGGAGACAGAAGGGGGTGGAGAGGGGTGAGGAGGGGGAGGCGAAGGGGGTGAGGAGGGGTGAGGAGGGGGAGACAGAAAGGAGGGGGTGAGGGGTGAGGAGGGGAAGGCAGAAGGGGGTGAGGAGGGGGAGGCAGAAGGGGGTGAGGAGGGGTGAGGAGGGGGAGACAGAAGGGGGTGAGGAGGGGGAGACAGAGGGGGTGGAGAGAGGGTGAGGAGGGGGAGGCAAAGGGGGTGAGGAGGGGGGTGAGGAGGGGGAACGGCAGAAGAGGGGGTGAGGAGGGGGAGACAGAAGGGGTGAGGAGGGTGAGGAGGGGGGAGACAGAAGGGGTGAGGAGGGGGAGACAGAAGGGGGTGAGGAGGGGTGAGGAGGGGGAGGCAGAAGGGGTGGAGAGGGGTGAGGAGGGGAAACAGAAGGGGGTGGAGGGGGGTGAGGAGAGGGAGACAGAAGGGGTGGAGAGGGGTGAGGAGGGGGAGGCAGAAGGGGGTGAGGAGGAGTGAGGAGGGGGAGACAGAAGGAGGGGGTGAGGAGGGATGAGGAGGAGGAGACGGTAATGTAACCATGGTAACTGTGTGACGGTAATACTGTAGACCGCTAGCTGGCTGTTGTAAATGTAACCATGGTAACTGTGTGACGGTAATACTGTAGTCCGCTAGCTGGCTGTGTGAATGTAACCATGGTAATACTAGCTGGTCTATCTTCCTGTTATTAGCTATCATAGCAGGCCTACCAACAATATACCCTTATTCCTGAAGTGTGCACTCGTTGACTACATCCCAGACATTTAAAAAGCATTGGATTGGTGGAGGTACTTGTGGGAGTCTCCTATTTCTCATTCGAGTCCTTTCCTTTCAGATCACTGAAGGAAGGGAACAAGTGTACACTTTGTGAGGAAGGACAGATAGTGGGACCAGAGTGCAACATGCTAGTGGTACACTTTGTGAGGAAGGACAGATAGTGGGACCAGAGTGCAACATGCTAGTGTACCACTTTGTGAGGAAGGACAGATAGTGGGACCAGAGTGCAACATGCTAGTGTACACTTTGTGAGGAAGGACAGATAGTGGGACCAGAGTGCAACATGCTAGTGTACACTTTGTGAGGAAGGACAGATAGTGGGGACCAGAGTGCAACATGCTTAGTGTACACTTTGTGAGGAAGGAACAGATAGTGGGACCAGAGTGCAACATGCTAGTGTACACTTTGTGAGGAAGGACAGATAGTGGGACCAGAGTGCAACATGCTAGTGTACACTTTGTGAGGAAGGACAGATAGTGGGACCAGAGTGCAACATGCTAGTGTACACTTTGTGAGGAAGGACAGATAGTGGGACCAGAGTGCAACATGCTAGTGTACACTTTGTGAGGAAGGACAGATAGTGGGACCAGAGGGTGCAACATGCTAGTGTACACTTTGTGAGGAAGGACAGATAGTGGGACCAGAGTGCAACATGCTAGTGTACACTTTGTGAGGAAGGACAGATAGTGGGACCAGAGTGCAACATGCTAGTGTACACTTTGTGAGGAAGGACAGATAGTGGGACCAGAGTGCAACATGCTAGTGTACACTTTGTGAGGAAGGACAGATAGTGGGACCAGAGTGCAACATGCTAGCTGTGTGGCCTGGTAGGAAGGCTGTATTGTAGTGTAGTGGAGATTTAGTGTAGATGCTCTACATTGTAGTGATTAGTGACACTGTAGTGTAGTGGAGATGTAGTGGAGATGCTTCTACATTGTAGTGATTAGTGACACTGTAGTGTAGTGGAGATGCTCTACATTGTAGTGATTAGTGACACTGTAGTGTAGTGGAGATTCTCTACATTGTAGTGATTAGTGACACTGTAGTGTAGTGGAGATGCTCTACATTGTAGTGATTAGTGACACTGTAGTGTAGTGTAGATGCTCTACATTGTAGTGATTAGTGACACTGTAGTGTAGTGGAGATGTAGTGTAGATGCTCTACATTGTAGTGATTAGTGACACTGTAGTGTAGTGGAGATGCTCTACATTGTAGTGATTAGTGACACTGTAGTGTAGTGGAGATTCTCTACATTGGTAGTGATTAGTGACACTGTAGTGTAGTGGAGATGCTCTACATTGTAGTGATTAGTGACACTGTAGTGTAGTGGAGATGCTCTACATTGTAGTGATTAGTGACACTGTAGTGTAGTGGAGATGCTCTACATTGTAGTGATTAGTGACACTGTAGTGTAGTGTAGATGCTCTACATTGTAGTGATTAGCTGACACTGTAGTGTAGTGGAGATGTAGTGGATATGCTCTACATTGTAGTGATAGTGACACTGTAGTGTAGTGGAGATGCTCTACATTGTAGTGATTAGTGACACTGTAGTGTAGTGGAGATTCTCTACATTGTAGTGATTAGTGACACTGTAGTGTAAGTGGAGATGCTCTACATTGTAGTGATTAGTGACCACTGTAGTGTAGTGGAGATGCTCTACATTGTAGTGATTAGTGACACTGTAGTGTAGTGGAGATGCTCTACATTGTAGTGATTAGTGACACTGTAGTGTAGTGGAGATTCTCTACATTGTAGTGATTAGTGACACTGTAGTGTAGTGGAGATGTAGTGTAGATTCTCTACATTGTAGTGATTAGTGACACTGTAGTGTACCATTTTCCCTCAGGGAGCTGTATGGTCCAGGTACGCTGCTCTCCCCTCCTCCCTCTCTCCCTTTCTCATCCCTCTCTCCTCTCCTCCCTCTTTCCCTCAGGGAAAATGGTGTCCATTTAGTGGAGCTGTAATGGTCCAGGTACTGCTGCTCTCCTCTCCTCCCTCTTTCTCATATCCCTCTCCTCTCCTCTCCTCTCCTCTCCTCTCCTCTCCTCTCCTCTCCTCTCCTCTCCTCTCCTCTCCTCTCCTCTCCTCTCCTCTCCTCTCCTCTCCTCTCCTCTCCTCTCCTCTCCTCTCCTCTCCTCTCCTCTCCTCTCCTCTCCTCTCCTCTCCTCTCCTCTCTCCCCCTCTCCTCTCTCCCCTTTCTCATATCGCTCTCCTCTCCTCCTCTCCTCTCTCCTCCTCTCCTCTCTCCTCCTCTCCTCTCTCCTCTCTCCTCTTTCTCATATCTCTCTCCTCTCTCCTCTCCTCCCTCCTCTCTCCTCTCCCTCCTCTCTCCCCTTTCTCATCCCTGTCTCCTCTTCTCCTCTCATCCTTCTCTCCTCCTCTCCTCCCTTTCTCCTCACCTCCTCTCATCCCTCTCTCCTCCTCTCATCCCTCTCTCCTCTCCTCACTCTCATCCCTCACCTCCTCTCATGCCTCCCTCCTCTCCTCCTCTCCTCCCTCACCTCCTCTCATGCCTCCCTCCTCTCCTCCTCTCATCCCTCACCTCCTCTCATGCCTCCCTCCTCTCATCCCCTCTCCTCCTCTCCTCACTCTCTCCTCTCCTCCCTCTCTCCTGAATCAGAATGAGTGAGCTAACTGTAAGTGGCTCTGGATAAGAGCGTCTGCTAAATGACTAACATGTCAATGTAGAGAGACATGAAGAGAGTGTTGGATATTATGAGAGACGAGAGGAGAGTGTAGGATATGAAGAGAGACAAGAAGAGAGATGAGGAGAGTGTAGGATATGTAGAGAGACGAGAAGAGAGGGTAGGATATGTAGAGAGACAAGAAGAGAGGGTAGGATATGAAGAGAGACAAGAAGAGAGATGAGGAGAGTGTAGGATATGTAGAGAGACGAGAAGAGAGGGTAGGTTATGTAGAGAGACGAGAAGAGAGGGTAGGATATGAAGAGAGACAAGAAGAGAGGTGAGGAGAGTGTAGGATATGTAGAGAGACGAGAAGAGAGGGTAGGTTATGTAGAGAGACGAGAAGAGAGTGTAGGATATGAAGAGAGATGAGAAGAGAGTGTAGGATATGAAGAGAGATGAGAAGAGAGGGTAGGATTTTCAAGCAACAAGAGAAGAGGAAAGGAGAGAAGATGAGAGGAGAAGAGAAGATAAGGGATGAGCCGAGCAGAGGAATGGAGAGGGAGAGGAAAGAGGGAGGAGAAGAGAGGAAGGAAAGGAGCGGAAAGGAAAGGAGAGGGAAAGGAGAGGAAAGGAAAGGAGAGGAAAGAGGGAGGAGAGGAGAGAGAGGAGAGAGAGGAGAGGAGAGGAGAGGAGAGGAGAGGAGAGGAGAGGAGAGGAGAGGAGAGGAGAGGAGAGGAGAGGAGAGGAGAGGAGGAGAGGAGAGGAGAGGAGAGGAAGAGGAGAGGAAGGAGAGGAGAGGAGAGGAGAGGAGAGGAGGAGAGGAGAGGAGAGGAGAGGAGAGGAGAGGAGAGGAGAGGAGAGAAAGAAGAGGAGAGGAGAGGAAAGAGGGAGGAGAGGGGAAGAGGGAAGAGAGGAAAGGAGAGAAGAGGAAAGGAAAGGAGAGTAAAGGAGAGCAAAGGAAAGGAGAGTAGAGGAAAGGAGAGGAGAGGAGAGGAGAGGAGAGGAGAGGAGAGGAGAGGAGAGGAGAGGAGAGGAGAGGAGAGGAGAGGAGAGGAGAGGAGAGGAGAGGAGAGGAGAGGAGAGGAGAGGAGAGGAGAGGAGAGGAGAGGAGAGGAGAGGAGGGGAAAGGAAAGGAGAGGAGAGCAGAGGAAAGGAGAGGAGAGGAGAGCAGAGGAGAGGAGAGGAGAGGAGAGGAGAGGAGAGGAGAGGAGAGGAGAGGAGAGGAGAGGAGAGGAGAGGAGAGGAGAGGAGAGGAGAGGAGAGGAGAGGAGATGAAAGGAAAGGAGAGAAAAGGAGAGGAAAGGAAAGGAGAGGAGAGGAAAGGAAAGGAGAGGAGAGGAAAGGAAAGGAAAGGAGAGGAGAAGAAAGGAGAGAAAAGGAGAGGAGAGGAGAGGAAAGGAGAGAAAAGGAAAGGAGAGGAGAGGAGGGGAAAGGAAAGGAGAGGACCACAAACAGCGAGGTGTAGACAACACAGTGAAATGCTTACTTGCCAGTTCTCCTCTCTTGGACTTGGCTGAACAGAAGTGTAACAGTAGAGAAGACAGATGAAAAAACAGACAGAAATACATACAACCCTATTTACATACAGCCCTATTTACATATACCCTATTTACATACACCATATTTACATACAGCCCTATTTACATATACCCTATTTACATACAACCCTATTTACATATACCCTATTTACATACAGCCATATTTACATATACCCTATTTACATACAGCCCTATTTACATATACCCTAGTTAAATATACCATATTTACATATACCCTATTTACATACAGCCCTATTTACATATACCCTAGTTAAATATACCATATTTACATATACCCTAGTTAAATATACCATATTTACATATACCCTATTTACATACAGCCCTATTTACATATACCCTAGTTAAATATACCATATTTACATATACCATATTTACATACAACCCTATTTACATATACCCTAGTTAAATTTCCACATTTACATATACCCTATTTACATATAACCTGTTTTACATATACCCTATTTACATACAGCCCTATTTACATACAGCCCTATTTACATATACCCTATTTGCATATAACCCTATTTACATATACCCCTATTTACATACATCCCTATTTACATATACCCTATTTACATATAACCCTATTTACATATACCCTAGTTAAATATACCATATTTACAAATACCCTATTTACATATACCCTATTTACATACATCCCTATTTACATATACCCTATTTACATATACCCTATTTACATATACACTATTTACATATACCCTGTTTACCTATAACCCTATTTACATACAACCCTATTTACATATAACCCTATTTACAAATAACCCTATTTACAAATAACCCTATTTACATATAACCCTATATACAAATAACCCTATTTACAAATAACCCTATTTACATATAACCCTATTTGCATATACTCAAATGTACATATACCCTATTTACATATAACCGTATTTACATATACCCATATTTAAATATAACCCTATTTACATATGCACTAGTTACATATACCCCTATTTAAATATAACCCTATTTACATATAACCCTATTTACATATACATGTATTTACATATACATTAATAACCACATATACAGTATAGAAATACAGGACTGGTTGAGGGAGGAGAGGACAGTGATATAGAAGGGTTAAATATGGTAGAGAGAGGAGAGGAGATGAAAGGAGAGTAGAGGAAAGGGCAGGAGAGGAGGAGACCAGAGGAAAGGAAAGGAGAGGAGAGGAGAGGAGAAGAAAGCCGAGGAGAGGAGAGGAGAGCAGAAGAAAGCAGAGGAGAGGAGAGGAGAGTCCTACCATCTCCTATGATGGCCAGTATAGCCAGGTCCACCTGTCGTTTCCAGTGCGACCCTTTCTGCAGAGCGATGCCGTAGCCGGTGGTGGCGAAGATGTACCCGCTGCGATGGTGACCAGCTTACAGCCATCGTCTCTGCCAGCAGCGTAGTTCAACACAGCAGCATCATAGATGAAGGCATCCAGTTTACTGTAACAAAAGACACAGAGGAACTATAAACTCAGTTTACTGTAACAAAACACACAGAGGAACTATAAACTCAGTTTACTGTAACAAAAACACACAGAGGAACTATAAACTCAGTTTCCTGTAACAAAACACACAGAGTAACTATAAACTCAGTTTCCTGTAACAAAAACACACAGAGTAACTATAAACTCAGTTTCCTGTAACAAAAACACACAGAGGAACTATAAACTCAGTTTACTGTAACAAAAACACACAGAGGAACTATAAACTCAGTTTACTGTAACAAAACACACAGACAAAATTCCCACCGTGAAGCATGGAGGAGGAGGTGTGATAGTGTGGTGGGGCTTTGCTGGTGAGACTGTCTGTGATTTATTTATTTAGAATTCAAGGCACACTTAACCAGCATGGCTACCACAGCATTCTGCAGCGATACGCCATCTTGTCTGGTTTGCACTTAGTGGAACTATCATTTGTTTTTCAACAGGACAATGACCCAACACACCTCCAGTCTGTGTAAGGACTACTTGACTAAGAAGGAGAGTGATGGTGTGCTGCATCAGATGACCCGGTCTCCACAATCTCGCGACCTCAACCCAAATGAGTGTGGGGGTCAAGACGGTTGGAAAAGCATTCCAGGTGAAGCTGGTTGAGAGAATGCCAAGAGTGTGCAAAGCTGTCAACAAGGCAAAGGATGGCTACATTGAATAATTAAAACTTAGATTAATACTTTTTTTGTTACTACATGATTCCATACGTGTTATTTCATAGGTGTGTCCAAACTTTTGACTGGTACTGTAGGTTTCAGTGTGTTTCACTTCTTCTAGGGACTGTGTGTGTGTGTGTGTGTGTGTGTGTGTGTGTGTGTGTGTGTGTGTGTGTCCAGTAGGTTCACCTCTTCACGGTCGGAAACTACGAGAAATAAACAATTTAATTTAATTTCATAGTTTAAAAACATTCTACATTCTACATTCTACATTCTACATTCTACATTCCAGGCTCCAAATAACCATTGGAGCCTGGAACCCTAATGGACAAGGGATCTGAAAGACGGCAGAGAGCTGAGGAGATTCACATCGACCTTGCTGCACTCTCTGAAACTCCACTGGCTGGTGAAGAGCACCTGTAGGAGAGGAAAGGCAGATAGACCCTTTTCTTGAAAGGAAAGCTGGCTGGTGAACCAAAGGTCCCTGGACTGGGGATCGGCTATTAACAATGAACTCATCGGCCACTTCGACAAACGCCTTATGACCATCCGTTTGGTGCTTTGCAAACAATCTAATGACTCCAACCCTTTGACTCGCAGGATGAAGTTAAACAGAGTTTACTCCGCTACTTTGTAGCTAATCGTTCTGAAAGTAGTGGGTCGCGAGCCAAAAGTGGTCCCCGGGTAAATTGCGTACTACGTCACATATGTGTCAGATATATCCACCAGGTCATTGCACTCGCTCGCTCTGCCGTGTGTGCGTCTTTGCTAGCTGTCACTCAAATGGCAAGGGGCTGAAGCTCATTGAAACATACTGGAACATAATGAAGTCCGCCATCCTCAACACCTGCAATGACAACCTTGGCTATAAGACCAAAAAGAACCCCACGATTGTACGACCCAAAAGAACAAGGACCCCACCAACCGTAAGACCAAAAATAATGACAGCACCAACAGTAAGACCAAAAATAATGACAGCACCAACAGTAAGACCCAAAATAATGACCCCACCGACCGTAAGACCCAAAAGGACTGGTCTGACGAGAATGCCTCAGAAATTGAACAGCTCATTGACACCAAGCGGGGAACCTTTTGTGCCTGGAAAAATGATATCAACTGCAGGGCCAAAAGAGAAGCTCCCTCCACAGTGAGATGTCCAACGCCGGGAAATAAAAACCACATGGTGAACAGAACAGGTCCTGGAGATCCAGGAACTAAAAACCACATGGTGAACAGAACAGGTCCTGGAGATCCAGCAGCTGGCCGACTCCAGAGGCTTCTTCGATGCCACCAAGGCCGTGTACAGACCCAGTCACCGTGGCCTAACACATCCCTCACCACCAAGGCCGTGTACAGACCCAGTCACCGTGGCCTAACACATCCCTCACCACCAAGGCGGTGTACAGACCCAGTCACCGTGGCCTAACACATCCCTCACCACCAAGGCCGTGTACAGACCCAGTCACCGTGGCCTAACACATCCCTCACCATCAAGGCCGTGTACAGACCCAGTCACCGTGGCCTAACACATCCCTCACCACCAAGGCGGTGTACAGACCCAGTCACCGTGGCCTAACACATCCCTCACCACCAAGGCGGTGTACAGACCCAGTCACCGTGGCCTAACACATCCCTCACCACCAAGGCCGTGTACAGACCCAGTCACCGTGGCCTAACACATCCCTCACCATCAAGGCCGTGTACAGACCCAGTCACCGTGGCCTAACACATCCCTCACCACCAAGGCCGTGTACAGACCCAGTCACCGTGGCCTAACACATCCCTCACCACCAAGGCCCTGTACAGACCCAGTCACCGTGGCCTAACACATCCCTCACCACCAAGGCCGTGTACAGACCCAGTCACCGTGGCCTAACACATCCCTCACCATCAAGGCCGTGTACAGACCCAGTCACCGTGGCCTAACACATCCCTCACCACCAAGGCCGTGTACAGACCCAGTCACCGTGGCCTAACACATCCCTCACCACCAAGGCCCTGTACAGACCCAGTCACCGTGGCCTAACACATCCCTCACCACCAAGGCCGTGTACAGACCCAGTCACCGTGGCCTAACACATCCCTCACCACCAGGGCCGTGTACAGACCCAGTCACCGTGGCCTAACACATCCCTCACCACCAAGGCCCTGTACAGACCCAGACACCGTGGCCTAACACATCCCTCACCACCAAGGCCGTGTACAGACCCAGTCACCGTGGCCTAACACATCCCCTCACCATCAAGGCCGTGTACAGACCCAGTCACCGTGGCCTAAACCCCCTTCACTCCAAAGATGGGCAAAAGCTAATGAAGCGAATCAATCCCAGTGGAAAAAGCACTTCGAGGAGCTCCTCAACAGAAGCACAACAATTGATATTGACCACATCCCTCAGCGACCCACAAAGGAGGACATTGGAGAACCACCAAGCCTGCAGGACGACATGGAAGACCCACCTACCCTGCAGGAGGACATGCGAGACCCACCCAGCCTGTAGGAGGACAAGGGAGAACCACCTAACCTGCAGGAGGACATGGGAGACCCACCTAACCTGTAGGAGGACATGGGAGACCCACCTACCCTGCAGGAGGACATGGGAGAACCACCTAACCTGTAGGAGGACATGGGAGACCCACCTAACCTGCAGGAGGACAAGGGAGAACCACCTAACCTGTAGGAGGACAAGGGAGAACCACCTAACCTGTAGGAGGTGCAGATGCCATCCTTTAGAAGGGGAACAACAACGGCCAGATGAAATTCCAGCTGAAATCCTGAAGGAAGGCGGACCAGTGCTCCTACCACACATACATTCCCTGCTCCTGAAGATCCGGGATTAGGAGGAAATGCCTGCAGAACTCAGGGGTGCCCTAATTGGTTAAACTTCTTGACGCAGCCATCCCGTTAGCGGGATCATTTTCATCAACATCCACTGAATTGCAGAGTGCCAAATTCAAATTAAATTAGTAAAAATAAAACATTTTCATGAAATCAGAAGTGCAATATAGCAAAACACAGTTTAGCTTGTTGTTAATCCACCTGGCGTGTCAGATTTCAATAAAGCTTTTAGGCGAAAGCAAACCAAGCGTTGATGTAAGAACATCTCTCTCAGTAGACAAAATATTACAAACAGCTAGCAGCCAAGTAGATTGGTCACGAAAGTCAGAAAAGCAATAAATTAAATCGGTTACCTTTGATGATCTTCGGATGTTTGCACTCACGAGACTCCCAGTTACACAACAAATGTTCCTTTTGTTCCATAAAGATTATTTTTAGATCCAAAATACCTCCATTTGTTTGGCGCGTTATGTTCAGAAATCCACAGGCTCGAGCGGTCACGACATCGCAGATTCCAAATAGTATTATTATTATTATTGTTATTATTATTATTCCAAATAGTATCCGTAATGTCCACAGAAACATGTCAAACATTTTTTTATAATCAATCCTCGGGTTGTTTTTAAAATATAAAATATATAATCGATAATATATCAACCGGGACTGTAGCTTTTTCAATAGGAGCAGGAGAGAGGCGGCAGGGTAGCCTAGTGGTTAAAGTGTTGGACTAGTAACCGGAAGGTTGCAAGTTCAAACCCTCCGAGCTGACAAGGTACAAATCTGTCATTCTGCCCCTGAACAGGCAGTTAACCCACTGTTCCTAGGCCGTCATTGATAATAATAATTTGTTCTTAACTGACTTGCCTGGTTAAATAAAGGTAAAAAAAATATTTAAAAAAATGGCTGTCCTACTCTGTTGCGCAAGCAAAACTCTGCGAACACCCAGCTATGTTATCTTTCTCGCTCATTTTTCAAAATAAAAGCCTGAAACTATGTCTGAAGACTGTTGACACCTTGAGGAAGCCATAGGAAAAGGAATCTAGTTGATAACCCTTTAAATGGAGGCAAGGAATCCAATGGAACAGAGAGCTTTCAGGAAAAAACAGCACTTCCTGGTTTGATTTTCCTCAGGTTTTCACCTGCAATATCAGTTCTGTTATACTCACAGACACTATCTCTACAGTTTTGGAAACTTTAGAGTGTTTTCTATCCTAATCTGACAATTATATGCAGATTCTAGTTTCTGGGCCTGAGAAAGTTTCATATGGGTACGTTTTCTAGCCAAAAACAAAAATCCTATAGACACAAGGCCTTTATAGACACCAGGCCTTTATAGACACCAGGCCTTTATAGACACCAGGCCTTTATAGACACCATGCCTTTATAGACACCAGGCCTTTATAGACACCAGGCCTTTATAGACAACAGGCCTTTATAGACACCAGGCCTTCATAGACACCAGGCCTTTATAGACACCAGGCCTTTATAGACACCATGCCTTTATAGACACCAGTCCTTTATAGACACCAGGCCTTTATAGACACCAGGCCTTCATAGACACCAGGCCTTTATAGACACCATGCCTTCATATACACAAGGCCTTTATAGACACCAGGCCTTTATAGACACCAGGCCTTTATAGACACAAGGCCTTTATAGACACAAGGCCTTTATAGACACCAGGCCTTTATAGACACAAGGCCTTTATAGACACCAGGCCTTTATAGACACCAGGCCTTTATAGACACCAGGCCTTTATAGACGCCATGCCTTCATAGACACCAGGCCTTTATAGACACCAGACCTTTATAGACACCAGGCCTTTATAGACACCAGGCCTTTATAGACACCAGGCCTTTATAGACACCATGCCTTCATAGACACCAGGCCTTTATAGACACCAGACCTTCATAGACACCAGGCCTTTATAGACACCAGGCCTTTATAGACACCAGGCCTTTATAGACACCAGGCCTTCATAGCCTTTGACTCTGTGAACCATCGTGCCTCTGATTCTATCCTGACAAATTGACCATAACACCGGGACTGCTGCATGACGTCAGCTACAGTGCTCAGGAACAGTGGTGCTGAAACGGAACCCTTCAAGGTGGAAACACTGGAGTTTAAAACAGGGACAACATCCTGTTTTCAATTTTCATCGCTGTCATTCCTCCAACTCAAAGGTGGAAATCTGCCTCAGGGTGTCCGAAATCCTGTACTGAACAGATGGCTGACTCTTCAACCTGAACAGATTCAAAGGCCGAGAGCATAAAACCACCAACACTTCCATTGTGGAGCTTCAGTGATTCAGATGATGACGCCGTCATTGCCTACTGGGAAGAGGACCGTCAGATGATAACGCCGTCCCTAACCCACTGGGAAGAGGACCGTCAGATGATAACGCCGTCCCTGCCCACTGGGAAGAGGACCGTCAGATGATAACGATAAGGAAGAGGACCATCAGATGACAACGCCGTCACTATCCACTGGGAAGAGGACCGTCAGATGATAACGCCGTCACTACCCACTGGGAAGAGGACCGTCAGATGATAACGCCATCCCTGCCCACTGGGAAGAGGACCATCAGATGATAACGCCATCCCTGCCCACTGGGAAGAGGACCGTCAGATGATAACGCCGTCACTGCCCACTGGGAAGAGGACCGTCAGATGATAACGATAAGGAAGAGGACCGTCAGATGATAATGCTGTCACCGCCCACTGGGAAGAGGACCTTCAGTGCATCCTGGATTCTTCCACCAAACCAAAAATGTTCCTGGGTCTAGTCCTACACATAAAAATGACCCAAATCCTTCCATTTTTTGTCATTTAGCAGACGCTCTTATCCAGAGATATTTACAGTAGTGAAGGAATACAATTTTATATGTCTTTCATACTGGTCCCCGTGTGGGAATTGAACCGACAACCCTGGCATTTGCAAGTGTCACGCTCTACTAACTGAGCTACACGGGACTTCACCAACCACCACCTGACAAAAATAAACATCTCCAGCTGGGAGGACAACCTAAAGACTATCCCCTAAACACCATATAAACATCTCCAACTGGGAGGACAACCTAAAGACTATCCCCTAAACACCATATAAACATCTCCAGCTGGGAGGACAACCTAAAGACTATCCCCTAAACACCACATAAACATCTCCAGCTGGGAGGACAACCTAAAGACTATCCCCTAAACACCATATAAACATCTCCAACTGGGAGGACAACCTAAAGACTATCCCCTAAACACGATATAAACATCTCCAGCTGGGAGGACAACCTAAAGACTATCCCCTAAACACCACATAAACATCTCCAGCTGGGAGGACAACCTAAAGACTATCCCCTAAACACCACATAAACATCTCCAGCTGGGAGGACAACCTAAAGACTATCCCCTGAACACCACATAAACATCTCCAGCTGGGAGGACAACCTAAAGACTATCCCCTGAACACCACATAAACATCTCCAGCTGGGAGGACAACCTAAAGACTATCCCCTAAACACCACATAAACATCTCCAACTGGGAGGACAACCTAAAGACTATACCCTAAACACAACATAAACACCACATAAACATCTCCAGCTGGGAGGACAACCTAAAGACTATCCCTAAACACCACATAAACATCTCCAGCTGGGAGGACAACCTAAAGACTATCCCCTAAACACCATATAAACATCTCCAGCTAGGAGGACAACCTAAAGACTATCCCCTAAACACAACATAAACATCTCCAGCTGGGAGGACAACCTAAAGACTATCCCCTAAACACCACATAAACATCTCCAGCTGGGAGGACAACCTAAAGACTATCCCCTAAACACCACATAAACATATCCAGCTGGGAGGACAACCTAAAGACTATCCCTGACACCACATAACATCTCCAGCTGGGAGGACAACCTAAAGACTATCCCCTAAACACCATATAAACATCTCCAACTGGGAGGACAACCTAAAGACTATCCCCTAACACCATATAAACATCTCCAGCTGGGAGGACAACCTAAAGACTATCCCCTAAACACCACATAACATCTCCAGCTGGGAGGACAACCTAAAGACTATCCCCTAAACACCATATAAACATCTCCAACTGGGAGGACAACCTAAAGACTATCCCCTAAACACGATATAAACATCTCCAGCTGGGAGGACAACCTAAAGACTATCCCCTAAACACCACATAAACATCTCCAGCTGGGAGG
>NW_022265947.1:161224-176224 GCF_002021735.2 Oncorhynchus kisutch | reverse complement strand
CATTACTACCTGGTACTCCTGTATAAGGCCTCATTACTACCTGGTACTCCTGTATAAGGCCTCATTACTACCTGATTAGTATTTTCTAATTTTATTTTGCAAATGTTCTTACTTTTAAACTCTGCATTGTTGGGAAAGGGCTTGTGGTTTATTGTCATTATTACATCACAATAACATCTACAACTGTTGTATTCATTGATGATTCAAATTAATTTAGACTGTCTATCTGTGTGTGTGTGTGTGTGTGTGTGTGTGTGTGTGTGTGTGGTGTGTGTGTGTGTGTGTGTGTGTGTGTTGTGTGTGTGTGTGTGTGTGTGTGTGTGTGTGTGTGTGTGTGTGTGTGTGTGTGGTGTGTGTGTGTGTGTGTGTACCTTTGCCCTGGGCCAAGTTGCGGTTGAATCCCAGTGGACTGACAAACTCAAACAGGAAGACAGAGACGGCCGTGACCAGGAGTAACATCACAAACATCATCACCCAGACAGACGCACTGAAGGGCTCTGAGAGAGAGAGGGGAGGAGAGAGGGGAGGAAGGGAGAGTAAGGGGAGGAAGGGAGAGAGAGGGTGAGAGAGAGGGAAGGAAAGGGAGAGAGAGCCACAGAGAGAGAGAGAGAGAGAGAGAGAGAAGGGAGAGAGAGGGAGGGAGAGAGGGGAGGAAGGGAGAGAGAGGGAAGGAAGGGAGAGAGACACAGAGAGAGAGAGAGAGAGGGAAGGGGGAGAGAGAGAGGGGGAGAGAGGGGGAAGGAAGGGAGAGAGAGAGGGGGAGAGAGGGGAGGAAGGGAGAGAGAGGGAAGGAAGGGAGAGAGACACAGAGAGAGAGAGAGAGAGAGAGAGAGAGGGAAGGAAGGGAGATAGAGGGAAGGAAGGGAGAGAGACACAGAGAGAGAGAGAGAGAGAGAGAGNGTTTATTGTCATTATTACATCACAATAACATCTACAACTGTTGTATTCATTGATGATTCAAATTAATTTAGACTTGATTTATAGTAGTATGTTGATATAAACAGTGGGGTTCTGGGACAGAGTGTGTGTGTGTGTGTGTGTGTGTCTGTCTATCTGTGTGTTTGTGTGTGTGTCTGTGTGTGTCTGTGGGTGTGTGTACCTTTGCCCTGGGCCAAGTTGCGGTTGAATCCCAGTGGACTGACAAACTCAAACAGGAAGACAGAGACGGCCGTGACCAGGAGTAACATCACAAACATCATCACCCAGACAGACGCACTGAAGGGCTCTGAGAGAGAGAGGGAGGAGAGAGGGGAGGAAGGAGAGTAAGGGGAGGGAAGGGAGAGAGGGTGAGAGAGAGGGAAGGAAGGGAGAGGAGAGCCACAGAGAGAGAGAGAGAGGAGAGAGAGAGAGAGAGAGAGAGAGAGAGAGAGAGAGGAGAGAGAGGGAGGGAGAGAGGGGAGGAAGGGAGAGAGAGGGAAGGAAGGGAGAGAGACACAGAGAGAGAGAGAGAGAGAGAGAGAGGGAAGGGGGAGAGAGAGAGGGGGAGAGAGGGGGAAGGAAGGGAGAGAGAGAGGGGGAGAGAGGGGGAAGGAAGGGAGAGTTTCATAACCACTTTATTTGACCAGTACTTTATTTGGTGTATAAAGCATTGCCCATCAGCAGCCACCAAGCCCTTTTAAAACGTCACAACATTGTCACACATTTGTAGATACATTACTTAGCATTACTCTCTATAACACCATACTAAGCAGACAGAGAGAGAGATGGAGAAGGAGGAGGAGACAGACAGAAAGATATCTAGAGAGACTGGGAGGAAAGAAGGAGATGAGACCAGGGAGCGAAAGAGAGTGAGACGGAGAGAGTGGAGAGAGCGAGAGAGAGAGAGAGAGAGAGAGACGAGAGGAATGAGGAAGAGAGAGAATGAGGGGAGAGGCAGAGTGTATAGGAGAGAGGAGAGAGAGACATAGTGAGAGAGAGAATGGTAGAGAGAGAGACTTGGTGAGAGAGAGAATGCAGAGAGAGAAGGAGAGAGAGATGGCCGAGACTGGAGACGAGAGAGCGAGAGAGAGAGAGAGAGCGAGAGAGGAGAGAGAGAGAGAGAGAGAGAGAGAGTGAGAGAGAATGGAGAAGAATGGAGAGTGAGAGAGAGAATGGCAATGTAACATGTTTCCATGCCAATAAAACCCCTTGAATTGAATGGAGAGAGAGAGAGAGGAGAGAAAATAAAAACCAAACTACACGCTTGAAGTTAAATGCCTACTCTTCACAGATGACCTATGCCTGCTGTCACCCACAGCCACATGGCCTACAGCAGACCCTGGACCTGCTAGATGCCCTATACCTGCTTTCACCCACAGCACATGGCCTACAGCAGAGCCTGGACCTGCTAGCTGCCCTATACCTGCTGTCACCCACAGCACATGGCCTACAGCAGAGCCTGGACCTGCTAGAGCAGTACTGTCAGACCTGGGCCCTGGCAGTAAACACCCACAGCACATGGCCTACAGCAGAGCCTGGACCTGCTACAGCAGTACTGGCAGACCTGGGCCCTGGCAGTAAACACCCACAGCACATGGCCTACAGCAGAGCCTGGACCTGCTAGAGCAGTACTGCCAGACCTGGGCCCTGGCAGTAAACACCCACAGCACATGGCCTACAGCAGAGCCTGGACCTGCTAGAGCAGTACTGCCAGACCTGGGCACTGGCAGTAAACACCCACAGCACATGGCCTACAGCAGAGCCTGGACCAGCTAGAGCAGTACTGCCAGACCTGGGCCCTGGCAGTAAACCCCAAAAAGACTAAAATAATGATTTTCCAGAGAAGATCCAGATCTCAGGGAATAAGACCAAAGTTCTCAATTGGTACAAAATATATAGAGTACTGTACACACTACAATTACTGAGGTTTAAATATATAGAGTACTGCATACATTACAATTACTGAGGTTTAAATATATAGAGTACTGTACACACTACAATTACTGAGGTTTAAATATATAGAGTACTGTACACACTACAATTACTGAGGTTTAAATATATAGATTACTGCATACATTACAATTACTGAGGTTTAAATATATAGAGTACTGTACACACTACAATTACTGAGGTTTAAATATATAGAGTACTGTACACCCTACAATTACTGAGGTTTAAATATATAGAGTACTATACACACTACAATTACTGAGGTTTAAATATATAGAGTACTGTACACCCTACAATTACTGAGGTTTAAATATATAGAGTACTATACACACTACAATTACTGAGGTTTAAATATATAGAGTACTGTACACACTACAATTACTGAGGTTTAAATATATAGAGTACTGCATACATTACAATTACTGAGGTTTAAATATATAGAGTACTGTACACACTACAATTACTGAGGTTTAAATATATAGAGTACTGTACACACTACAATTACTGAGGTTTAAATATATAGATTACTGCATACATTACAATTACTGAGGTTTAAATATATAGAGTACTGTACACACTACAATTACTGAGGTTTAAATATATAGAGTACTGTACACCCTACAATTACTGAGGTTTAAATATATAGAGTACTATACACACTACAATTACTGAGGTTTAAAAATAATCTCAACTGGACACCTTAATGAGGCAGTGATGAACTGAGAGAGAAAGCATGCAGGCCATTCTACGCCATTAAAAAAAATAATTCAAATTGAAATACCTAAAATGTGGCTAAAGCTAATTGAATATGTAATTGCACCAATTGCACTTTATGGCAGCAAGGTGTAAAACAAGATTTCATCAAATGGGACAAACACCCTATTGAAACCTTGCATGCAGAGTTCTGTAAGATTCTCCTACATGTCCAGAGGAACATTACAAACAAGCAGGGCAGAATTAGGTCAATATCCACCAATAATAAAAACTCTAAAAAGAGCAATTAAGTTTTGGAAACATCTAAAATACAGTGACCCCCTCTCCTATCATTACCAAGCCCTGCAATCCAAGAGCTGAGCAAAGAAAAGAGTCCCCTCATCCAGCTGGTCCTGGGGCTGAGTTCACAAACCTGTTCTACTAACACACTGAAGCCTCAGGACCAGAACATCCAATCAATCAGAATAAAACAAATTACAACACAGTCAAAACAAAACTACATTACTTATTGGGAAACACAAACACAAAGCAAAATGCAGTGCCTTCTGGCCCTAAATCGACAGTACACCGTGGATAACTATTTGACCAGGGTTACTGATCAAAACCTTAGAAAAACCTTGACAAAGTACAGGCTCAGTGAGCACAGCCGATGAGGATAGGATAGGCTACCCGTCCTGTTGGGGGAGGATGCAGAGAGCTGTGGGTTGGCAGTACCTGCACATGTACTCTACTGTATGCTTATTGTTATTGTTGTTACTGTTGTTATTGTTGTTACTGTTGTTATTGTTGTTACTGTTGTTATTGTTGTTATTGTTGTTACTGTTGGTATTGTTGTTGTTATTGTTGTTATTGTTGTTATTGTTGTTACTATTGTTATTGTTGTTACTGTTGTTATTGTTGTTACTGTTGTTACTGTTGTTATTGTTGTTATTGTTGTTATTGTTGTTACTGTTGTTATTGTTGTTACTGTTGTTATTGTTGTTACTGTTGTTATTGTTGTTACTGTTGTTCTTGTTGTTACTGTTGTTATTGTTGTTATTGTTGTTACTGTTGTTATTGTTGTTATTGTTGTTACTGTTGTTATTGTTGTTACTGTTGTTATTGTTGTTATTGTTGTTACTGTTGTTACTGTTGTTACTGTTGTTACTGTTGTTATTGTTGTTATTGTTGTTACTGTTGTTATTGTTGCTATTGTTGTTATTGTTGTTATTGTTGTTACTGTTGTTGTTGTTGTTATTGTTGTTGTTGTTGTTACTGTTGTTCTTGTTGTTATTGTTGTTATTGTTGTTCCCGTTGACAATTTTGATTCTCATGTTTATATTGTAAATATCCAAAATAAGCTTTGGCATTATGGACTTTGTTACGTCATGCCAATAAACCAAATTGAATTGAATTGAGAGAGAGAGAGATGAGAGAGAGAGACGAGAGAGAAAGAGAGAGACGAGAGGAGAGAGAGAGAGACGAGGAGAGTAGACGAGAGAGAAAGAGAGATGGAGAGAGAGAGAGACGAGAGAGAAACGAGAGAGAAAGAGAGAGAGAGACAAGAGAGAGAGATAGACAGAGAGAGAGAGAGAGAGAGAGAGAGAGAGAGAGACGAGAGAGAGAGAGAGAATGGAAAGGGAGAATGCAGAGAGAGAATGGAGAGAGAGACAGAGAGAGGGAATGGAGAGAGAGATAGAGAATGGAGAGAGAGAGAGAATGGAGAGAGATAGACAGAGAGAGAATGAGAATGGACAGAGAGAAAGAGAGAATGGAGAGAGAGACACAGAGAGAGGTTAGTCACAGTAAGTTTGAGTTTCTAGCACATTTCCTTATTTCTCATTATTCCCTTGGATCTTCTCTGAGCGGAAAGTCTCACTGCCAACGGGCAGGAGAGGAGGAGGTGGAGGATAAAAGAGGGAGAAGGAGAGGAGATGAGAGGGAAAAGGGAGGAGGAGACGAAAGTGAGAGGAGAGGAGGGGGAGGAGTAGAGAGAAGAGGGAGAGTGAGAGATGAGGAGGAGGAGGAGGAAGATGAGGAGGAGAAGAGATGAGGAGAGGAGAGATGGAAAGAAGATAGAGAGGAGGAGGAGGAGAGGAGGAGGAGTGTGGTGTGGCAGAGAGTCAGACGGAGTGAGTTAGCCAAACTAGAGAGGGACAGTTAGCCAAACTAGAGACGGAAGGTTAGCCAAACTAGAGAGGGAGAATTAGCCAAACTAGAGAGAGAGAGTTAGCCAAACTAGAGAGGGAGAGTTAGCCAAACTAGAGACGGAGAGTTAGCCAAACTAGAGACGGAGAGTTAGCCAACCTAGAGAGAGAGAGAGTTAGCCAAACTAGAGAGAGAGAGAGTTAGCCAAACTAGAGAGGGAGAGTTAGCCAAACTAGCGACGGAGAGTTAGCCAAACTAGAGACGGAGAGTTAGCCAAACTAGAGAGAGAGAGTTAGCCAAACTAGAGAGGGAGAGTTAGCCAAACTAGAGACGGAGAGTTAGCCAAACTAGAGAGAGAGAGTTAGCCAAACTAGAGAGGGAGAGTTAGCCAAACTAGAGACAGAGAGTTAGCCGAACTAGAGAGAGAGAGTTAGCCAAACTAGAGAGGGAGAGTTAGCCAAACTAGAGAGGGAGAGTTAGCCAAACTAGAGAGAGAGAGTTAGCCAAACTAGAGAGGGAGAGTTAGCCGAACTAGAGAGAGAGTTAGCCGAACTAGAGAGAGACAGTTAGCCAAACTAGAGAGGGAGAGTTAGCCAAACTAGAGAGAGAGAGTTAGCCAAACTAGAGAGGGAGAGTTAGCCGAACTAGAGAGAGAGTTAGCCGAACTAGAGAGAGACAGTTAGCCAAACTAGAGAAGGAGAGTTAGCCAAACTAGAGACGGAGAGTTAGCCAAACTAGAGACGGAGAGTTAGCCAAACTAGAGACGGAGAGTTAGCCAAACTAGAGACGGAGAGTTAGCCAAACTAGAGAGGGAGAGTTAGCCAAACTAGAGACGGAGAGTTAGCCGAACTAGAGAGAGAGTTAGCCAAACTAGAGAGGGAGAGTTAGCCAAACTAGAGAGGGAGAGTTAGCCAAACTAGAGACGGAGAGTTAGCCGAACTAGAGAGAGAGTTAGCCAAACTAGAGAGGGAGAGTTAGCCGAACTAGAGAGAGACAGTTAGCCAAACTAGAGAGAGAGAGTTAGCCAAACTAGAGACGGAGAGTTAGCCGAACTAGAGAGAGACAGTTAGCCAAACTAGAGAGAGAGAGTTAGCCAAACTGTAGGCGTAAAAGCCGGAGTTGCAATCTACTGCAGAGAGTTCTGTCTACTATCCAGGACTGTACACAAACAATTCAAGCTTCTACTTTTAAAAATCCACCTCTCCAGAAACAAGTCTCTCACCATTGCCGCCTGTTATAGACCCCCCTCAGCCCCCAGCTGTGCTCTGGACTCCATGTGTGAATTGATTGCCCCCATCTATCTTCAGAGTTTGTTCTGTTAGGTTACCAAACTGGGATATACTTAAAACACCCCGGCCGTCCTACAATCTAAGATAGATGCCCTCAATCTCACACAAGTGATCAATAAACCTACCAGGTATAACCCCAAATCTGTAAACACAGGCACCCTCATAGATATCATCATAATCCACTTGCCCTCTAAATACACCTCTGCTGTTTTCAACCAAGATCTCAGCGATCACTGCCTCATTGCCTGCATCCGTAATGGGTCAGCGGTCAAATGACTTCCACTCATCACTGTAAAACGCTCCCTGAAACACTTCAGCGAGCAGGCCTTTCTAATCGACCTGGCCGGGGTATCCTGGAAGGATATTGATCTCATCCCGTCAGTAGAGGATGCCTGGTTATTCTTTAAAAGTGCTTTCCTCACCATTTTAAATAGCATGCCTACCCTGCATCTCCTACCCTGCATCTCTAAGGTCTTCGAAAAAATTGAACTAGGAACAGATATAGTCCTTGGTTCACTCCAGACCTGACTGCCCTTGACCAGCACAAAAACATCCTGTGGAATTCTGAATTAGCATCGAATAGCTCTGCAAACTTTTCAGGGAAGTTAGGAACCAAAATACACAGGCAGTTAGGAGGCTAGCTTTATCAAACAGGCTAGCTTTATCAAACAGAAATGTGCATCCTGTAGTACAAACTGAAAAAAGGTTCTGGGACACTGTAAAGTCCATGGAGAATAAGAACACCTCCTCCCAGCTGCCCACTGCACTGAAGATAGGAAACACTGTCACCACCGATAAATCCACAATAATTGAGAATTTCAATAAGCATTTTTCTATGGCTGGCCATGCTTTCCACCTGGCTACTCCTACCCTGGTCAACTGCCCGGTAATCCCCACAGCAAATCGCACAAGCCTTCCTCATTTCTCCTTCACCCAAATCCAGACAGCTGATGTTCTGAAAGAGCTGCAAAATCTGGACCCCTACAAATCAGCCGGGCTAGACAATCTGGGCCCTCTCTTTCTAAAATGATCTGCCGAAATTATTGCAACCCCTATTACTAGCCTGTTCAACCTCTCTTTCGTATCGTCTGAGATTCAGAAAGATTGGAAAGCTGCCGCGGTCATTCCCCTCTTCAAAGGGGGAGACACTCTAGACCCAAACTGCTACAGACCTATATCTATCCTACCCTGCATCTCTAAGGTCTTCGAAAGCCAAGTTAACAAACAGATTACCGACCATTTGGAATCCCACCGTACCTTCTCCACTGTACAATCTGGTTTCAGAGCTGGTCATAGGTGCACCTCAGCCACTTTCAAGGTCCTAAACGTTTCATAACCGCCATAACATTACTATGCAGCCGTATTCATCGACCTGGCCAAGGCTTTCGACTCTGTCAATCACCACATTCGTATCACCTTGGGTTTTCTAATGACTGCCTTGCCTGGTTTACCAGGTACTTCTCTGATAGAGTTCAGTGTGTCAAATCGGAGGGACTGTTGTCCGGGCCTCTGGCAGTCTCTATGGGGGTGCCACAGGGTTAAATTTTCGGGTCGACTCTCTTCTCTGTATACATCAATGATGTCGCTCTTGCTGCTGGTGAGTCCCTGATCCACCTCTACGCAGACGACACCATTCTGTATACTTCTGGCCCTTCTTTGGACACTGTGTTAACAACACTCCAGATGAGCTTCAATTCCATAAAACTCTCCTTCCGTGGCCTCCAATTGCTCTTAAATGCAAGTAAAACTAAATGCATGCTCTTCAACCGATCGCTACCTGCACCTGCCCGCCTGTCCAACATCACTACTCTGGACGGCTCTGACTTAGAATACGTGGACAACTACAAATAAGTGGGTGTCTGGTTAGACTGTAAACTCTCCCTCCAGACTCACATTAAGCATCTCCAATCCCAAAATTAAATCTAGAATCGGCTTCCTATTTCGCAACAAAGCCTCCTTCACTCACACCACCAAACATACCCTCATAAAAGTGACCATCCTACCGATCCTCGACTTCGGCGATGTCATTTACAAAATAGCCTCCAACACTCTACTCAGCAAATTGGATGCAGTCTATCACAGTGCCATCCATTTAGTCACCAAAGCCCCATATACTACCCACCATCTACAAGTCTATGCTAGGTAAAGCCACGCCCTATCTCAGCTCACTGGTCACCATAGCAGCACCCACCCGTAGCACGCGCTCCAGAAGATATATCTTACTGGTCACCCTCAAAGCCAATTCCTCATTTGGCCGCTTTTCATTCCAGTTCACTTCTGCCAATGACTGGAACGAACTGCAAAAATCACTGAAGCTAGAGACTAATTTCTCCCTCACTAGCTTTAAGCACCAGCTATCAGAGCAGCTCACAGATCACTGCACCTGTATATAGCCCATCTGTAATATTGCCCATCCAACTACCTCATCCCCATACTGTATTTATTTATATATCTTGCTCCTTTGCTCCTTTATCTTGCTCCAGACTAAATACTTTTTTGCCCCACTGTATCTCCCTCACTAGCTTTAAGAACCAGCTGCTCCAGCAGGTATATCTCACTGGTCACCCCCAAAGCCAATTCCTCCTTTGGTCGCCTTTCCTTCCAGTTCTCTCCAGCAGCTCACAGATCCCTTCACCTGTTCATAGCCCATCTGTATACAGCCAATCTATCTACCTCATCCCCATACTGTTATTTATTTTGCTCCTTTTGCACCTCAGTATTTCTACTTGATCATTCATCTTCTTCACATCAATCACTCCAGTGTTTAATTGGTATATTGTAATTACTTCGCCACCATGGCCTATTTATTGCCTTACCTCTCTTAAATGACTTTATTTTCACACACTGTAAATATATTTTTTCTACTATATTATTGACTGTATGTTTGTTTATTCCATGTGTAACTCTGTGTTGTTGTTTGTGTCACACTGCTTTGCTTTATTTTTGGCCAGGTCCCAGTTGTAAACGAGAACTTGTTCTCAACTGGCCTCCCTGGTTAAATAAAGATGGGGGGAAAAATGTGTTCTATGTGTTCTATGTGTTCTATGTGTTCTATGTGTTCTATGTGTTCTACCTGGTTAAATAAAGGTGAAATAAATCAAATAAAAGAAGAGGAGACACGGAGAGGAGACACGGAGAGGAGACATGGAGAGGAGGAGAGGAGACATGGAGAGGAGACACGGAGAGGAGACATGGAGAGGAGGAGAGGAGACATGGAGAGGAGGAGAGGAGACATGGAGAGGAGGAGAGGAGACATGGAGAGGAGACACGGAGAGGAGACATGGAGAGGAGGAGAGGAGACATGGAGAGGAGGAGAGGAGACATGGAGAGGAGGAGAGGAGACATGGAGAGGAGACACGGAGAGGAGACATGGAGAGGAGGAGAGGAGACATGGAGAGGAGGAGAGGAGACATGGAGAGGAGGAGAGGAGACATGGAGAGGAGGAGAGGAGACATGGAGAGGAGACACGGAGAGGAGACATGGAGAGGAGGAGAGGAGACATGGAGAGGAGGAGAGGAGACATGGAGAGGAGGAGAGGAGACATGGAGAGGAGACACGGAGAGGAGACATGGAGAGGAGGAGAGGAGACATGGAGAGGAGGAGAGGAGACATGGAGAGGAGACACGGAGAGGAGACATGGAGAGGAGGAGAGGAGACATGGAGAGGAGGAGAGGAGACATGGAGAGGAGACACGGAGAGGAGACATGGAGAGGAGGAGAGGAGACATGGAGAGGAGACACGGAGAGGGACATGGAGAGGAGGACAGGAGTAGAGGAGAGGAGACACGGAGAGGAGGAGAGGAAGAGAGGAGAGGAGACACGGAGAGGAGGAGAGGAGACATGGAGAGGAGGACAGGAGTAGAGGAGAGGAGACACGGAGAGGAGACACGGAGAGGAGACACGGAGAGGAGACACGGAGAGGAGGAAAGGAGACACGGAGAAGAGGAGAGGAGACATGGAGAGGAGACACGGAGAGGAGACATGGAGAGGAGGACAGGAGTAGAGGAGAGGAGACACGGAGAGGGAGGAGAGGAGACATGGAGAGGAGACACGGAGAGGAGACATGGAGAGGAGGACAGGAGTAGACGAGAGGAGACACGGAGAGGAGGAGAGGAAGAGAGGAGAGGAGACACGGAGAGGAGGAGAGGAGACATGGAGAGGAGGACAGGAGTAGAGGAGAGGAGACATGGAGAGGAGACAGGAGTAGAGGAGAGGAGACACGGAGAGGAGGAGAGGAGACATGGAGAGGAGACACGGAGAGGAGACACGGAGAGGAGACATGGAGAGGAGGACAGGAGTAGATGAGAGGAGACACGGAGAGGAGGAGAGGAAGAGAGGAGAGGAGACACGGAGGAGAGGAGGAGAGGAGACATGGAGAGGAGGAGAGGAGACATGGAGAGGAGACACGGAGAGGAGACATGGAGAGGAGGAGAGGAGACATGGAGAGGAGGAGAGGAGACATGGAGAGGAGACACGGAGAGGAGACATGGAGAGGAGGAGAGGAGACATGGAGAGGAGACACGGAGAGGAGACATGGAGAGGAGGACAGGAGTAGAGGAGAGGAGACACGGAGAGGAGGAGAGGAAGAGAGAGAGGAGAGGAGACACGGAGAGGAGGAGAGGAGACATGGAGAGGAGGAGAGGAGACATGGAGAGGAGACACGGATGAGGAGACATGGAGAGGAGGAGAGGAGACATGGAGAGGAGGAGAGGAGACATGGAGAGGAGGAGAGGAGACATGGAGAGGAGGAGAGGAGACATGGAGAGGAGGAGAGGAGACATGGAGAGGAGGAGAGGAGACATGGAGAGGAGGAGAGGAGACATGGAGAGGCGGAGAGGAGACATGGAGAGGAGACACGGAGAGGAGACATGGAGAGGAGGAGAGGAGACATGGAGAGGAGGAGAGGAGACATGGAGACACGGAGAGGAGACATGGAGAGGAGGAGAGGAGACATGGAGAGGAGGAGATGGAGACATGGAGAGGAGGAGAGGAGACATGGAGAGGAGACACGGAGAGGAGACATGGAGAGGAGGAGAGGAGACATGGAGAGGAGGAGAGGAGACATGGAGAGGAGGAGAGGAGACATGGAGAGGAGGAGAGGAGGAGACACTGGAGAGGAGACACGGAGAGGAGACATGGAGAGGAGGAGAGGAGACATGGAGAGGAGGAGAGGAGACATGGAGAGGAGAACGGAGAGGAGACATGGAGAGGAGGAGAGGAGACATGGAGAGAGGAGGAGAGGAGACATGGAGAGGAGACACGGAGAGGAGACATGGAGAGGAGGAGAGGAGACATGGAGAGGAGGAGAGGAGACATGGAGAGGAGACACGGAGAGGAGACATGGAGAGGAGGAGAGGAGACATGGAGAGGAGACACGGAGAGGAGACATGGAGAGGAGGACAGGAGTAGAGGAGAGGAGACACGGAGAGGAGGAGAGGAAGAGAGGAGAGGAGACACGGAGAGGAGGAGAGGAGACATGGAGAGGAGGAGAGGAGACATGGAGAGGAGACACGGAGAGGAGACATGGAGAGGAGGAGAGGAGACATGGAGAGGAGGAGAGGAGACATGGAGAGGAGACACGGAGAGGAGACATGGAGAGGAGGAGAGGAGACATGGAGAGGAGACACGGAGAGGAGACATGGAGAGGAGGACAGGAGTAGATGAGAGGAGACACGGAGAGGAGGAGAGGAGGAGAGGAAGAGAGGAGAGGAGACACGGAGAGGAGGAGAGGAGACATGGAGAGGAGGACAGGAGTAGAGGAGAGGAGACATGGAGAGGAGGAGAGGAAGAGAGGAGAGGAGACACGGAGAGGAGGACAGGAGTAGGGTAGAGGAGACATGGAGAGGAGGACAGGAGTAGGGTAGAGGAGACACGGAGAGGAGGAGAGGAGACATGGAGAGGAGACACGGAGAGGAGACATGGAGAGGAGGACAGGAGTAGATGAGAGGAGACACGGAGAGGAGGAGAGGAAGAGAGGAGAGGAGACACGGAGAGGAGGAGAGGAGACATGGAGAGGAGGACAGGAGTAGAGGAGAGGAGACATGGAGAGGAGGAGAGGAAGAGAGGAGAGGAGACACGGAGAGGAGGAGAGGATACACGGAGAGGAGGAGAGGATAAGAGGAGAGGAGACATGGAGAGGAGACATGGAGAGGAGGACAGGAAGAGAGGAGACAGGGAGAGGAGGAGAGGAGAGAGAAAGGGAGGAGAAAGGGAGAGTAGGAGAGGAAGAGTGAAGAGGAGACATGGAGAGGAGACATGGAGAGGAGGACAGGAAGAGAGGAGACAGGGAGAGGAAGAGAGGAGAGAGAAAGGGAGGAGAGGAGAGAGAAAGAGAGGAGGAGAGGAAGAGAGGAGACATGGAGAGGAAGTGAGGAGAGAGAAAGGGAGGAGACAGGGAGAGGAGGAGAGAGAAAGCGAGGAGAGAGAAAGGGAGGAGTGAGAAAGGGAGGAGAGGAGAGAGAAAGAGAGGAGGAGAAATGACCATGTGGGTAACATTGGTTGAAGTGATGTTTTGACATGTCTTTTTTTTAGTGCTGTTTTTAAATAATGAATAGATTGTGAAACAATGACCCAGATTCTAATCCAAAACATGACATCATCGTCAGGGGAACCTGCTGTAGTAAAGAAGACTTGTTTGCTACTCAGACAACCAGAACAAGACTAGAGCTGATAGAGGTGGGACCTTCCTCTCCCCCTCTCCTCTTCTCCTCCTCTCCTCCTCTCCCCTCTCCTCCCCTCCTCCTCTCTCCAGAACAAGACTAGAGCTGATAGAGGTGGGACCCTTCCTCTCTAACACAGGGGTGTGTTGGAGCAGCCATGGGAATCTCCAGTCCTCTGGGGCCTAATTGGCATCACACTTCCCCCTCAGACATGGAGCTGACACACCTGATTAAACTAACTGCATTCTGACTCAGGGATTATTAGAGTCAGGTGTGTCAGCAGGGGCTTGGAGGGAAAAAAGTGTGTCACCATTCAGGCCCCCAAAGACTGGAATTGACCATCCCTGGATTAGAGAGGACTGGGGTTGACCATCCCTGGATTAGAGAGGACTGGGGTTGACCATCCCTGGATTAGAGAGGACTGGGGTTGACCATCACTGGATTAGAGAGGACTGGGTTGACCATCCCTGGATTAGAGAGGACTGGGGTTGACCATCCCTGGATTAGAGAGGACTGGGGTGACCATCCCTGGATTAGAGAGGACTGGGGTTGACCATCCCTGGATTAGAGAGGACTGGGGTTGACCATCCCTGGATAAGAGAGGACTGGGGATGACCATCCCTGGATTAGAGAAGACTGGGGTTGACCATCCCTGGATTAGAGAGGACTGGGGTTGACCATCCCTGGATTAGAGAGGACTGGGGTTGACCATCCCTGGATTAGAGAGGACTGGGGTTGACCATCCCTGGATTAGAGAGGACTGGGGTTGACCATCCCTGGATAAGAGAGGACTGGGGTTGACCATCCCTGGAGTAGAGAGGACTGGGGTTGACCATCCCTGGCTTAGAGAGGACTGGGGTTGACCATCCCTGGATTAGAGAGGACTGGGGTGACCATCCCTGGATTAGAAAGGACTGGGGTTGACCATCCCTGGATTAGAGAGGACTGGTGTTTGACCATCCCTGGATTAGAGAGGACTGGGGTTGACCATCCCTGGATTAGAGAAGACTGGGGTTGACCATCCCTGGATTAGAGAGGACTGGGGTTGACCATCCCTGGATTAGAGAGGACTGGGGTTGACCATCCCTGGATTAGAGAGGACTGGGGTTGACCATCCCTGGATTAGAGAGGACTGGGGTTGATCATCCCTGTATTAGAGAGGACTGGGGTTGACCATCCCTGGATTAGAGAGGACTGGGGTTGACCATCCCTGGATAAGAGAGGACTGGGGTTGACCATCCCTGGATTAGAAAGGACTAGGGGTGACCATCCCTGGATTAGAGAGGACTGGGGTTGACCATGCCTGGATTAGAGAGGACTGTGGTTGACCATCCCTGGATCAGA
>NW_022265947.1:148724-156224 GCF_002021735.2 Oncorhynchus kisutch | reverse complement strand
GTGTGTGTGTGTGTGTGTGTGTGTGTTGTGTGTGTTGCAGTAAACAGGTCAGTGTGTATCAGGGCTGTCTAAATAACCAGATGAAGACATGGATAGAGGAGCAGATGCTGCAAGACTTTAAATAGAGCTCCAACTAACTACTGTATCTTAACACACACACACAAGCACACACACACACACAAGCACACACACACACACAAGCACACACACACACATACACACACACACGCACACGCACGCACACACACACACACACACACACACACACACACACACACCACACACCACACACACACACACACACACACACACATCGAGTCTTCCTAGCTTCTACCAGGATTAAAATATCAGATGGTCCTCTATCCCTTCTGTCTCTCTCTCTCTCTCTCTCTCATCCTCTTTCTCTCTCTCTCTCTCTCTCACCTTCTTTCTCTCCCTCTCAACACATAAAAGTGTATTTCTTTCCATCAAACAGCATGTAGAGAAACAGATGACATGAGAGGAGATGAGATGAGATGGGTTGGAGAGGAGATAAGAGGCGATCGGAGGGGACAGAGGAGAGGAGATGAGATTAGATGAGAGAAGAGGAAGAGAGAGAAGGAGAGAAGAGGAGGAGAGAAGATGAGAGGAAGAGAGAGAAGGAGAGAGGAGGAGGAGAGAAGATGAGAGGAAGAGAGAGAAGGAGAGAGGAGGAGGAGAGAAGATGAGAGGAAGAGAGAGAAGGAGAGAGGAGGAGGAGAGAAGATGAGAGGAAGAGAGAGAAGGAGAGAGGAGGAGGAGAGAAGATGAGAGGAAGAGAGAGAAGGAGAGAGGAGGAGGAGAGAAGATGAGAGGAAGAGAGAGAAGGAGAGAGGAGGAGGAGAGAAGATGAGAGGAAGAGAGAGGAGGAGGAGAGAAGATGAGAGGAAGAGAGAGCAGGAGGAGAGAAGATGAGAGGAAGATGAGAGGAGGAGGAGAAGAGATGAGAGGAGAGTCGACCCGATAATTGATAGTGATAGTGACAGAAGGGTAGATAGATAGATAGATAGATAGATAGATAGATAGATAGATAGATAGATAGATAGATAGATAGATAGATAGATAGATAGATAGATAGATAGATAGATAGATAGATAGATAGATAGATACTCTTTAACATGTTTCCTACAGGGAACAGAGTGATAGAGGTGTAGACCTACAGGGAACAGAGTGATAGAGGTGTAGACCTACAGGGAACAGAGTGATAGAGGTGTAGACCTACAGGGAACAGAGTGATAGAGGTGTAGACCTACTCTTTAACATGTTTCCTACAGGGAACAGAGTTCCTCATGCAGGTCCCAGTCAGGATGTCTACGTTGTCAACGACGACGAAGGGCTTCTCCTCCAGAGTCACGATAGACAGGTGGTTCTCATCGGCCTCCTCGTCTCCCCATGAGTTATAACCTGCTCACACAGACATTATAATGCATTATAACAAGATATACCTGCTCACACAGACATTATAATGCATTATAATAAGATATACCTGCTCAGACAGACATTATAATGCATTATAACAAGATATACCTGCTCAGACAGACATTATAATGCATTATAACAAGATATACCTGCTCAGACAGACCTTATAATGCATTATAACAAGATATACCTGCCCAGACAGACATTATAATGCATTATAACAAGATATACCTGCTCAGACAGATATTATAATGCATTATAACAAGATATACCTGCTCAGACAGACATTATAATGCATTATAACGAGTTACGCATGCTTACACAGAAAACCAGGGTTAGACTAGTGTCCTGTCCAGGGGGTTAGGGTTAGACTAGTGTCCTGTCCAGGGGGATAGGGTTAGACTAGTGTCCTGTCCAGGGCTTAGGGTTAGGGTTAGACTATGGTCATGTCCAGGGGGTTAGGGTTAGACTAGTGTCCTGTCCAGGGGTTAGGGTTAGACTAGTGTCCTGTCCAGGGGGATAGGGTTAGACTAGTGTCCTGTCCAGGGGGTTTGGGTTAGACTAGTGTCCTGTCCAGGGCTTAGGGTTAGGGTTAGACTAGGGTCATGTCCAGGGGGTTAAGGTTAGACTAGTGTCCTGTCCAGGGGTTGGGGATAGACTAGTGTCCTGTCCCGGGCTTAGGGATAGACTAGTTGTCCTGTCCAAGGGGTTAGGGTTTGGACTAGTGTCCTGTCCAAGGGGTTAGAGATAGACAGGGGTTAGGGTTAGACTAGTGTCCTGTCCAGGGCTTAGGGTTAGGGTTAGACTAGGGTCATGTCCAGGGGGTTAGGGTTAGACTAGTGTCCTGTCCAGGGGTTGGGGATAGACTAGTGTCCTGTCCAGGAGGTTAGGGTTAGACTAGTGTCCTGTCCAGGGGTTGGGGATAGACTAGTGTCCTGTCCAGGAGGTTAGAGTTAGACTAGTGTCCTGTCCAGGGCTTAGGGTTAGGGTTAGACTAGTGTCCTGTCCCGGGCTTAGGGATAGACTAGTTGTCCTGTCCAAGGGGTTAGGGTTTGACTAGTGTCCTGTCCAGGGGGTTAGGGTTTGACTAGTGTCCTGTCCAGGGGGTTAGAGATAGACAGGGGTTAGGGTTAGACTAGTGTCCTCTCCAGGGCTTAGGGTTAGGGTTAGACTAGGGTCATGTCCAGGGGGTTAGGGTTAGACTAGTGTCCTGTCCAGGGGCTTAGGGTTAGACTAGTGTCCTGTCCAGGGGTTGGGGATAGACTAGTGTCCTGTCCAGGAGGTTAGGTTTAGACTAGTGTCCTGTCCAGGGGTTAGGGTTAGACTAGTGTCCTGTCCCGGGCTTAGGGATAGACTAGTGTCCTATCCAGGGGTTAGGGTTAGACTAGTGTCCTATCCAGGGTTTAGGGGAAGACTAGTGTCCTGTCCAGGGGGTTAGGGTTAGACTAGTGTCCTGTCGAGGGGGATAGGGTTTGACGAGTGTCATGTCCAGGGACACCTGTCCAGGGACTAGTGTCCTGTCCAGGGGGTTCGGGTTAGACTAGTGTCCTGTCCAGGGGGTTAGGGTTAGTCTAGTGTCCTGTCCAGGGGGTTAGAGATAGACTCGTGTCCTGTCCAGGGGGTTAGGGTTAGACTAGTATCCTGTCCAGGGGGTTAGGGTTAGACTAGTGTCCTGTGCAGGGGGTTAGGGTTAGACTAGTGTCCTGTCCAGGGGCTTAGGGTTAGACTAGTGTCCTGTCCAGGGGCTTAGGGTTAGGCTAGTGTCCTGCCCAGGGGGTTAGGGTTAGACTAGTGTCCTATCCAGGAGGTTAGGGTTAGAGTAGTGTCCTGTCCAGGGGGTTAGGGTTAGACTAGTGTCCCATCCAGGAGGTTAGGGTTAGAGTAGTGTCCTGTCCAGGGGTTAGGGGTTCGACTAGTGTCCTGTCCAGGGGGTTAGGGTTAGACTAGTGTCCTATCCAGGGGTTAGGGTTAGACTAGTGTCCTGTCCAGGGGATTAGGGTTAGACTAGTGTCCTGTCCATGGAGTTAGGGTTAGACTAGTGTCCTGTCCAGGGGGTTAGGTTAGACTAGTGTCCTGTCCATGGGGTTAGGGTTAGACTAGTGTCCTGTCCATGGGGTTAGGGTTAGACTAGTGTCCTGTCCATGGGGTTAGGGTTAGACTAGTGTCCTGTCCATGGGGTTAGGGATAGACTAGTGTCCTATCCAAGGGGTTAGACTAGTGTCCTATCCAAGGGGTTAGACTAGTGTCTTATCCAAGGGGATAGACTAGTGTCCTATCCAAGGGGATAGACTAGTGTCCTATCCAAGGGGTTAGACTAGTGTCCTATCCAAGGGGATAGACTAGTGTCCTATCCAGGGGGTTAGGGTTAGACTAGTGTCCTGTCCAGGGGGTTAGGGTTAGACTAGTGTCCTGTCCAGGGGGTTAGGGTTAGACTAGTGTCCTGTCCAGGGGGTTAGAGTTAGTAGTGATAGGGATAGAGGGGATAGACTAGTGTCCTATCCAAGGGGATAGACTAGTGTCCTTTATATTACATGTAACTATGTCATATTAACAATGTAAATTGATTTTAAAATAGTTGTACCTGGGCCATACCGGGAACATCAGAGACAAGGTCCCATTCTCCCAACGACCCATCTGGAGAGAGTGAGAGAGAGAGAGAGAGAGAGAGAGAGAGAGAGAGAGAGAGAGAGAGAGAGAGAGAGAGAGAGAGAGAGAGAGAGAGAGAGAGAGAGAGAGAGAGAGAGAGAGAGAGAGAGAGAGAGAGAGAGAGAGAGAGAGAGAGAAAGAGAGAGAGAGACACAGAGAGAGAGAGAGAGAGAGAGAGGGGGGGCGGGGGAGACAATCACACAGAGGTCATATTTAGGATTTTTCAGGGAGTAGCGATCAACAGTATCTACCTAGCAGTTGGACAGATATACAGGGAGTACAGATCAACAGTACTACTCCAGTTCTCTACTCCTTTAGAGAAAGGGCTAATGATGTATAATAACACCGTGGGAGACAATGGGCCTTCTACTCCTTTAGAGAAAGGGCTATTGATGTATAACAACACAGTGGGGCCTTCTACTCCTTTAGAGAAAGGGCTAATGATATATAACAACACAGTGGGAGACAATGGGCCTTCTACTCCTTTAGAGAAAGGGCTAATGATGTATAATAACACATTGGGGCCTTCTACTCCTTTAGAGAAAGGGCTAATGATGTATAATAACACAGTGGGTCCTTCTACTCCTTTAGAGAAAGGGCTAATGATATATAACAACACAGTGGGTCCTTCTACTTCTTTAGAGAAAGGGCTAATGATGTATAATAACACAATGGGAGACAATGGGCCTTCTACTCCTTTAGAGAAAGGGCTAATGGTGTATAATAACACAGTGGGGCCTTCTACTCCTTTAGAGAAAGGGCTAATAATGTATAATAACACAGTGGGGCCTTCTACTCCTTTAGAGAAAGGGCTAATAATGTATAATAACACAGTGGGGCCTTCTACTACTTTAGAGAAAGGGCTAATGATGTATAATAACACAGTGGGGCCTTCTACTCCTTTAGAGAAAGGGCTAATGATGTATAATAACACAGTGGGAGACAATGGGCATTCTACTCCTTTAGAGAAAGGGCTAATAATGTATAATAACACAGTGGGGCCTTCTACTCCTTTAGAGAAAGGGCTAATGATATATAACAACACAGTGGGACCTTCTACTCCTTTAGAGAAAGGGCTAATGATATATAACAACACAGTGGGGCCTTCTACTCCTTTAGAGAAAGGGCTAATGATATATAACAACACAGTGGGTCCTTCTACTCCTTTAGAGAAAGGGCTAATGATATATAACAACACAGTGGGTCCTTCTACTTCTTTAGAGAAAGGGCTAATGATGTATAATAACACAATGGGAGACAATGGGCCTTCTACTCCTTTAGAGAAAGGGCTAATGGTGTATAATAACACAGTGGGGCCTTCTACTCCTTTAGAGAAAGGGCTAATGATATATAACAACACAGTGGGGCCTTCTACTCCTTTAGAGAAAGGGCTAATGATATATAACAACACAGTGGGGCCTTCTACTCCTTTAGAGAAAGGGCTAATGATGTATAATAACACAGTGGGGCCTTCTACTCCTTTAGAGAAAGGGCTAATGATATATAACAACACAGTGGGGCCTTCTACTCCTTTAGAGAAAGGGCTAATGATGTTTAAAATAAGAAGAAGAAGAAGAAGAATTCTAACTATATTATTATTTTCAAAGAGATACAATCAGGAGTTTTATTTGCTAGTCTCTGGGTTAGATACATCTAGCTAACTAAGTCAGCCATTGGCTAGGCCATCGGAAGCTAGATAGAAGGGATCTGCCATTCAACTGCATTAGAGCCAATGGCTGACTTTTTGACTGCTGTGACAGTGGAATAAACCAATCACATTTTGACCTAATGGGTGGGACAGCAGGTCACTGTGCAATAGGGAGCAGTAGTTTTCCCACAGGGCTAGCTAGCTAGTTTTCGTTGTAGGTTAGTTTGCTGCGGCTGCAGCAGGTGTTACCGAAGAAGATGTTGTTGCTAAATTTGTTAGCTTGTTCCTTTTCAAGAATAACTTTCAACAGGAAGTTAAGTTCCAAATGATCATCATCTGGTGAGTGGGACTGTGTCTGTTTTATTGCAGTATGCCTGTTGTTGTCAGACATCTGTTTGGGTGCTTCCTGTTGTCAGACATCTGTTTGGGGTGCTTCCTGTTGTCAGACATCTGTTTGGGGTGCTTCCTGTTGTCAGACATCTGTTTGGGGTGCTTCCTGTTGTCAGACATCTGTTTGGGGTGCTTCCTGTTGTCAGACATCTGTTTGGGGTGCTTCCTGTTGTCAGACATCTGTTTGGGGTGCCTGTTGTCAGACATCTGTTTGGGGTGCCTGTTGTCAGACATCTGTTTGGGGTGCTTCCTGTTGTCAGACATCTGTTTGGGGTGCTTCCTGTTGTCAGACATCTGTTTGGGGTGCTTCCTGTTGTCAGACATCTGTTTGGGGTGCTTCCTGTTGTCAGACATCTGTTTGGGGTGCTTCCTGTTGTCAGACATCTCTTTGGGGTGCCTCCTGTTGTCAGACATCTGTTTGGGGTGCCTGTTGTTGTCAGACATCTGTTTGGGGTGCTTCCTGTTGTCAGACATCTGTTTGGGGTGCTTCCTGTTGTCAGACATCTGTTTGGGGTGCTTCCTGTTGTCAGACATCTCTTTGGGGTGCTTCCTGTTGTCAGACATCTGTTTGGGGTGCTTCCTGTTGTCAGACATCTGTTTGGGGTGCTTCCTGTGTCAGACATCTGTTTGGGGTGCTTCCTGTTGTCAGACATCTGTTTGGGGTGCTTCCTGTTGTCAGACATCTGTTTGGGGTGCTTCCTGTTGTCAGACATCTGTTTGGGGTGCTTCCTGTTGTCAGACATCTGTTTGGGGTGGCTTCCTGTTGTTGTCAGACATCTGTTTGGGTTGCTTCCTGTTGTCAGGACATCTGTTTGGGGTGCTTCCTGTTGTCAGACATCTGTTTGGGGTGCTTCCTGTTGTCAGACATCTGTTTGGGGTGCTTCCTGTTGTCAGACATCTGTTTGGGGTGCTTCCTGTTGTCAGACATCTGTTTGGGGTGCTTCCTGTTGTCAGACATCTGTTTGGGGTGCTTCCTGTTGTCAGACATCTGTTTGGGGGTGCCTGTTGTCAGACATCTGTTTGGGGTGCTTCCTGTTGTCAGACATCTGTTTGGGGTGCTTCCTGTTGTCAGACATCTGTTTGGGGTGCTTCCTGTTGTCAGACATCTGTTTGGGGTGCTTCCTGTTGTCAGACATCTGTTTGGGGGTGCTTCCTGTTGTCAGACATCTGTTTGGGGTGCTTCCTGTTGTCAGACATCTCTTTGGGGTGCTTCCTGTTGTCAGACATCTGTTTGGGGTGCTTCCTGTTGTCAGACATCTGTTTGGGGTGCTTCCTGTTGTCAGACATCTCTTTGGGGTGCTTCCTGTTGTCAGACTCTGTTGTCAGACATCTGTTTGGGGTGTTGCCTGTTGTCAGACATCTGTTTGGGGTGCTTCCTG
>NW_022265947.1:98724-143724 GCF_002021735.2 Oncorhynchus kisutch | reverse complement strand
AGATAGAGAGGACAGAGAGAGAGAGAGAGAGAGAGAGAGAGAGAGAGAGAGAGAGAAAAAGGAGGAGGAAGAGGAGTTGAATGTGTGTGTGAGGGGGAGGCAGTGTCAGAGGCCAAACTGCTCTCTGGGAGAAACAAACACTGCATTGATTTCTCTCTAAAGATACACATCCCTGGAGGACACACACACACACAGAGAGAGAGGTCTGCCCTCAACACATCTACTTGGACACTAATCACTATTAAATTCACAGAATTTAACATACTGTAGTTGCAGTTTAACTGTAGAGTAATGTATTAAAACGATCTACCACATAGTTCTACAGTAATATACTGTCTACAACATAGTTCTACAGTAATATACTGTCTACCACATAGTTCTACAGTAATGTATTAAAACTGTCTACCGCATAGTTCTACAGTAATGTATTAAAACTGTCTACCACATAGTTCTACAGTAATATACTGTCTACAACATAGTTGTACAGTAATATACTGTCTACCACATAGTTCTACAGTAATGTATTAAAACTGTCTACCACATAGTTCTACAGTAATATGTTACAACTATCTACAACATAGTTCTACAGTAATATATTAAAACTATCTACAACATAGTTCTACAGTAATATATTACAACTATCTACCACATAGTTCTACAGTAATATACTGTCTACAACATAGTTCTGCGGTAATGTATTACAACTACCTACAACATAGTTCTACAGTAATATACTGTCTACAACATAGTTCTACAGTAATATATTACAACTATCTACCACATAGTTCTACAGTAATATATTACAACTATCTACCACATAGTTCTACAGTAATATACTGTCTACAACATAGTTCTGCAGTAATGTATTAAAACTGTCTACAACATAGTTCTACAGTAATATAGTTAAACTGTCTACAACATAGTTCTACAGTAATATACTGTCTACAACATAGTTCTACAGTAATGTATTAAAACTGTCTACAACACAGTTCTACAGTAATATAGTTAAACTATCTACCACATAGTTCTACAGTAATATACTGTCTACAACATAGTTCTACAGTAATATAGTTAAACTGTCTACAACATAGTTCTACAGTAATATACTGTCTACAACATAGTTCTACAGTAATGTATTAAAACGGTCTACAACATAGTTCTACAGTAATATACTGTCTACAACATAGTTCTACAGTAATATACAGTCTACAACATAGTTCTACAGTAATGTATTAAAACGGTCTACCACATAGTTCTACAGTAATATACTGTCTACAACATAGTTCTACAGTAATATACTGTCTACAACATATTTCTACAGTAATATACTGTCTACCACATAGTTCTACAGTAATATACTGTCTACAACATAGTTCTACAGTAATATACTGTCTACCACATAGTTCTACAGTAATATATTAAAACTGTCTACCACATAGTTCTACAGTAATGTATTAAAACTGTCTACCACATAGTTCTACAGTAATATATTACAACTATCTACCACATAGTTCTACAGTAATATACTGTCTACAACATAGTTTTACTATATTACTGCAGAACTATCTACAACATAGTTCTACAGTAATATACTGTCTACAACATAGTTTTACAGTAATGTATTAAAACTGTCTACCACATAGTTCTACAGTAATATATTAAACTATCTACCACATAGTTCTACAGTAATATATTACAACTATCTACAACATAGTTCTACAGTAATGTATTAAAACTGTCTACAACATAGTTCTACAGTAATGTATTAAAACGGTCTACCACATAGTTCTACAGTAATATACTGTCTACAACATAGTTCTACAGTAATATACTGTCTACAACATATTTCTACAGTAATATACTGTCTACAATATAGTTCTACAGTAATGTATTAAAACTGTCTACAACATAGTTCTACAGTAATATACTGTCTACAACATAGTTCTACAGTAATATACTGTCTACAACATAGTTCTACAGTAATATACTGTCTACAATACAGTTCTACAGTAATATATTACAACTATCTACAACATAGTTCTACAGTAATATATTACAACTATCTACAACATAGTTCTACAGTAATATACTGTCTACCACATAGTTCTACAGTAATGTATTAAAACTGTCTACAACATAGTTCTACAGTAATATAGTAAAACTGTCTACAACATAGTTCTACAGTAATATATTTAAACTATCTACAACATAGTTCTACAGTAATATATTACAACTATCTACAACATAGTTCTACAGTAATATAGTTAAACTGTCTACAACATAGTTCTACAGTAATATATTACAACTATCTACAACATAGTTCTACAGTAATATAGTTAAACTATCTACAACATAGTTCTATAGTAATATATTAAAACTGTCTACAACATAGTTCTACAGTAATATAGTTCAACTGTCTACAACATAGTTCTACAGTAATATAGTTCAACTATCTACAACATAGTTCTACAGTAATATACTGTCTACAACATAGTTCTACAGTAATATACTGTCTACAACATATTTCTACAGTAATATACTGTCTACCACATAGTTCTACAGTAATATACTGTCTACAACATAGTTCTACAGTAATATACTGTCTACCACATAGTTCTACAGTAATATATTAAAACTGTCTACCACATAGTTCTACAGTAATGTATTAAAACTGTCTACCACATAGTTCTACAGTAATATATTACAACTATCTACCACATAGTTCTACAGTAATATACTGTCTACAACATAGTTTTACTATATTACTGCAGAACTATCTACAACATAGTTCTACAGTAATATACTGTCTACAACATAGTTTTACAGTAATGTATTAAAACTGTCTACCACATAGTTCTACAGTAATATATTAAACTATCTACCACATAGTTCTACAGTAATATATTACAACTATCTACAACATAGTTCTACAGTAATGTATTAAAACTGTCTACAACATAGTTCTACAGTAATATATTACAACTATCTACCACATAGTTCTACAGTAATATATTACAACTATCTACCACATAGTTCTACAGTAATATAGTAAAACTATCTACAACATAGTTCTACAGTAATATACTGTCTACAACATAGTTCTACAGTAATATACTGTCTACCACATAGTTCTACAGTAATATACTGTCTACAACATAGTTCTACAGTAATATACTGTCTACAACATAGTTCTGCAGTAATGTATTAAAACTGTCTACAACATAGTTCTACAGTAATATAGTTAAACTGTCTACAACATAGTTCTACAGTAATATACTGTCTACAACATAGTTCTACAGTAATGTATTAAAACTGTCTACAACATAGTTCTACAGTAATGTATTAAAACGGTCTACAACATAGTTCTACAGTAATATACTGTCTACCACATAGTTCTACAGTAATATATTAAAACTGTCTACAACATAGTTCTACAGTAATATACTGTCTACAACATAGTTCTACAGTAATATACTGTCTACAACATAGTTCTACAGTAATATACTATCTACAACATAGTTCTACAGTAATATACTGTCTACAACATATTTCTACAGTAATATACTGTCTACAACATAGTTCTACAGTAATATACTGTCTACCACATAGTTCTACAGTAATATACTGTCTACCACATAGTTCTACAGTAATATACTGTCTACCACATAGTTCTACAGTAATATAGTGTCTACCACATAGTTCTACAGTAATAAAGTTCAACTATCTACAACATAGTTCTACAGTAATATCGTTAAACTGTCTACAACATAGTTCTATAGTAATATATTAAAACTGTCTACAACATAGTTCTACAGTAATATAGTTCAACTATCTACAACATAGTTCTACAGTAATATAGTTCAACTATCTACAACATAGTTCTACAGTAATATAGTTCAACTATCTACAACATAGTTCTACAGTAATATACTGTCTACAACATAGTTCTACAGTAATATACTGTCTACAACATAGTTCTACAGTAATATACTGTCTACCACATAGTTCTACAGTAATATACTGTCTACAACATAGTTCTACAGTAATATACTGTCTACAATATAGTTCTACAGTAATATATTAAAACTGTCTACCACATAGTTCTACAGTAATATACTGTCTACAACATAGTTCTACAGTAATATACTGTCTACCACATAGTTCTACAGTAATATATTACAACTGTCTACCACATAGTTCTACAGTAATATACTGTCTACAACATAGTTCTACAGTAATATACTGTCTACAACATAGTTCTACAGTAATATACTATCTACAACATAGTTCTACAGTAATATACTGTCTACAACATATTTCTACAGTAATATACTGTCTACAACATAGTTCTACAGTAATATACTGTCTACCACATAGTTCTACAGTAATATACTGTCTACCACATAGTTCTACAGTAATATACTGTCTACCACATAGTTCTACAGTAATATAGTGTCTACCACATAGTTCTACAGTAATATATTACAACTATCTACAACATAGTTCTACAGTAATATAGTTCAACTATCTACAACATAGTTCTACAGTAATATAGTTCAACTATCTACAACATAGTTCTACAGTAATATAGTTCAACTATCTACAACATAGTTCTACAGTAATATACTGTCTACAACATAGTTCTACAGTAATATACTGTCTACAACATAGTTCTACAGTAATATACTGTCTACCACATAGTTCTACAGTAATATACTGTCTACAACATAGTTCTACAGTAATATACTGTCTACAATATAGTTCTACAGTAATATATTAAAACTGTCTACCACATAGTTCTACAGTAATATACTGTCTACCACATAGTTCTACAGTAATATAGTGTCTACCACATAGTTCTACAGTAATATAGTGTCTACCACATAGTTCTACAGTAATAAAGTTCAACTATCTACAACATAGTTCTACAGTAATATATTAAAACTGTCTACAACATAGTTCTACAGTAATATAGTGTCTACCACATAGTTCTACAGTAATAAAGTTCAACTATCTACAACATAGTTCTACAGTAATATAGTTCAACTATCTACAACATAGTTCTACAGTAATATAGTTAAACTGTCTACCACATAGTTCTACAGTAATATCGTTAAACTGTCTACAACATAGTTCTACAATAATATCGTTAAACTGTCTACCCAACGTAGTTGTACTACAGTAGCAGTCAAAAATTTGAACACACCTACTCATTCAAGGGTTTTTATTTATTTTTACTATTTTCTACATTGTAGAATAATAGTGAAGACATCAAAACTATGAAATAACACATATGGAATCATGTAGTAACCAAAAACTGTTAAACAAATCAAAATGTGTTTTATATTTGAGATTCTTCAAAGTAGCTTTGCCCTTTGCCTTGATAACAGCATTGCACACTCTTGGCATTCTCTCAACCAGCTTCATGAGGTAGTCACCTGGAATACATTTCAATTAACAGGTGTGCCTTGTTAAAATTAAATTGATTGAATTTCATTCCTTCTTAATGTGTTTGAGCCAATCTGTTGTGTTGTGACAAGGTAGGGGTTGTATACAGAAGATAGCCCTATTTGGTAAAAGACCAAGTCCATATTATGGCAAGAACAGCTCAAATAAGCAAAGAGAAACTACAGTCCAACATTACTTTAAGACATAAATGTCAGTCAATCCGGAAAATTCTTCAAAAGTTTCTTCAAGTGCAGTTGCAAAAACTATCAAGCGCTATGATGAAACTGGCTCTCATGAGGACCGCCACAGGAAAGGAAGACCCAGAGTTACCTCTGTTACCTCTGCTGCAGAGGATACATTTATTAGAGTTACCAGCCTCAGAAATTGCAGCCCAAATAAATGCTTCACAGAGTTCAAGGAACAGACACATCTCAACATCAACTGTTCAGAGGAGACTGTGTGAATCAGGCCTTCATTGTCGAATTTCTGCAAAGAAAAAAACACTATTAAAGAACACCAATAAGAAGAAGGGACTTGCTTGGGCCAAGAAACAAAATCAATGGATATTAGACCGTTGGAAATCTGTCCTTTAGTCTGAATTTATATAGTAGTCCAAATGTTTGGTTCCAACTGCCGTGTCTTTGTGAGACATAGAGTAGGTGAATGGATGATCTCCGCATGTGTGGTTCCCACAGTGAAGCATGGAGGAGGAGGTGTGATGGAGTGTTTAAAAAAAAAATTGGTGACACTGTGATTTATTTCGAATTCAAGGCACACTTAACCAGCATGGCTACCACAGCATTCTGCTGCGATACGCAATCCCATCTGATTTGGACTTAGATTGACTATTATTTGTTTTTTCAACTGGAGCAATACGCCATCCTGTGTGGTTTGCGTTTGTTTCTCAACAGGACAATGACCCAACACACCTCCAGGCTGTGTAATGGCTATTTGACCAAGAAGGAGAGTGATGGAGTGCTGCATCAGATGACCTGGCCTCTGCAATCCCCCAACCTCAACCCAATAGAGATGGTTTAGGATGAGTTGAGTGAAGGAAAAGCAGCCAACAAGTGCTCAGCATATGTGGGAACTCCTTCAAGACTGTTGGGAAAAGCATTCCAGGTGAAGCTGTTTTGAAAGAATGCCAAGAGTGTGCCAAAAGCTGTCATCAAGGCAAAGAGGTGGCTACTTTGAAGAATCTATCAAATCTAAAACATATTTGGATTTGTTTAACAATTTTTGGAAACTACATTATTCCAAATATATTATTTCATAGTTTTGATGTGTTCTGTGTGGAAAGGACCCATATCAGTGGATATCTTTACATGACATGTTTGACTGTGTGTGTGTGTGTGTGTGTGTGTGTGTGTGTGTGTGTGTGTGTGTGTGTCTGTGTGTGTGTGTGTCTGTGTCTGTGTGTGTCTGTGTGTGTGTGTGTGTGTGTGTGTGTGTGTGTGTGTGTGTGTGTGTGTGTGTGTGTGTGTCTGTGTGTGTGTGTGTGTGTGTGTGTGTGTGTGTGTGTGTGTGTATGTGTGTGTGTGTGTGTGTGTGTGTGTGTGTGTGTGTGTGTGTATGTGTGTGTGTGTGATACAGTAGTAATATGGACTCGTTCAGTGTGTGTGTGTGTGTGTGTGTGTGTGTGTGTGTGTGTGTGTGTGTGTGTGTGTGTGATACAGTAGTTATATGGACTTGTTCAGCGTGTGTGTGTGTGTGTGTGTGTGTGTGATACAGTGTGTGTGTGTGTGTGTGTGTGTGTGTGTGTGTGTGTGTGTGATACAGTAGTTATATGGACTCGTTCAGTGTGTGTGTGTGTGTGTGTGTGTGTGTGTGTGTGTGTGTGTGTGTGTGTGATACAGTAGTAATATGGACTCGTTCAGTGTGTGTGTGTGTGTGTGTGTGTGTGTGTGTGTGTGTGTGTGTGTGTGTGTGTGAGATACAGTAGTTATATGGACTCGTTCAGTGTGTGTGTGTGTGTGTGTGTGTGTGTGTGTGTGTGTGTGTGTGTGTGTGTGTGTGTGTGTGTGTGTGTGTGTGTGTGTGTGTGATACAGTAGTAATATGGACTCGTTCAGTGTGTGTGTGTGTGTGTGTGTGTGTGATACAGTAGTTATATGGACTCGTTCAGTGTGTGTGTGTGTATGTGTGTGTGTGTGTGTGTGTGTGTGTGATACAGTAGTAATATGGACTCGTTCAGTGTGTGTGTGTGTGTGTGTGTGTGTGTGTGTGTGTGTGTGTGATACAGTAGTAATATGGACTCGTTCAGTGTGTGTGTGTGTGTGTGTGTGTGTGTGTGTGTGTGTGTGTGTGTGTGATACAGGAGTTATATGGACTCGTTCAGTGTGTGTGTGTGTGTGTGTGTGTGTGTGTGTGTGTGTGTGTGTGTGTGAGATACAGTAGTTATATGGACTCGTTCAGTGTGTGTGTGTGTGTGTGTGTGTGTGTGTGTGTGTGTGTGTGTGTGTGTGTGTGTGTGTGTGTGTGTGTGTGTGTGATACAGTAGTAATATGGACTCGTTCAGTGTGTGTGTGTGTGTGTGTGTGTGTGATACAGTAGTTATATGGACTCGTTCAGTGTGTGTGTGTGTGTATGTGTGTGTGTGTGTGTGTGTGTGTGTGTGTGTGTGATACAGTAGTAATATGGACTCGTTCAGTGTGTGTGTGTGTGTGTGTGTGTGTGTGTGTGTGTGTGTGTGTGTGTGTGTGTGTGTGTGTGTGTATGTGTGTGTGTGATACAGTAGTAATATGGACTTGTTCAGTGTGTGTGTGTGTGTGTGTGTGTGTGTGTGTGTGTGTGTGTGTGTGTGTGTGTGTGTGTGTGTGTGTGTGTGTGTGTGTGTGTGTGTGTGTGATACAGTAGTAATATGGACTCGTTCAGTGTGTGTGTGTGTGTGTGTGTGTGTGTGTGTGTGTGTGTGTGTGTGTGTATGTGTGTGTGTGATACAGTAGTAATATGGACTCGTTCAGTGTGTGTGTGTGTGTGTGATACAGTAGTAATATGGACTCGTTCAGTGTGTGTGTGTGTGTGTGTGTGTGTGTGTGTGTGTGTGTGTGTGTGTGTGTGTGTGTGTGTGTGTGTGTGTATGTGTGTGTGTGATACAGTACTTATATGGACTTGTTCAGTATCCTGAGATACGGTGACATCCTATTTTCCCTCTTCCTGTTTACTGACTGTATACATCATGTGTGTGTTGTTTCAGTCCATTCAAGATACATTGATTCCAGATATGCTTCCTCTTGAGGTCCTAGATGTTGATATGCTGAAAATAAGGAGGATTTCTGATGCGTTTCTGACTTTTCAGCTCAATCATTTGACAAATATGAAATCCCATATTTTTTATTTTCATGCACAGATCATTTTGGATATTGGTATGGCCGGATATTGACTCATTAGATATCCTGAGATCGGTCTATGAGGACATCTTATGTTCTCCATATGATGACCGATACAGACAGTAAGCCTACGTAGTATATTTTCTCAGCACATATTAATGCTTTATGACCTTTGACTGAGGTCCGTATCAGGATCTTTGATATGCTTAAATAAGAACAATATTTTCTGAAGGCTTATTTGAGTTTTTAAGGACAAGGCTCAACAATTTGACAAACATTATTAAATCCATATCGTTCTTTCAGACTCCAGCTAAACGTTCTGTATTTCATCTGCATAAAGGCAAACCGCGAGGGAAACGCACTGTAACCGGTAGCCTAGCAACAAGAATCACCTCTTTTTCTGTTGCGGAGTTTCAACTGTCATTTTTTTAAATTTGGTCGCGTGGGTAAATGGTGTGCGGTCGATCGGACAACTGGACCAACGAAGAAGTGAGAAGCTGTTCAGAAAATACCTCAAAGAAGTGGACCGCGAAATTGAGTAGCTCATTTCATGTTTTATTTATCTTAGTAACTAGACTAAAGAACGTCCAGTCTCTCTCTGAACGTTAGCTAATTTGGCTAGCAGCCCAGTCCAGTCTCTCTCTGAACGTTAGCTAATTTGGCTAGCCTCTCTCTGATCGTTAGCTAATTCGCCCAGCAGCCCAGTCTCTCTCTGAACGTTAGCTAATTTGGCCAGCAGCCCAGTCCAGTCTCTCTCTGAACGTTAGCTAATTTGGCTAGCAGCCCAGTCCAGTCTCTCTCTGATCGTTAGCTAATTTGGCTAGCAGTCCAGCCTCTCTCTGAACGTTAGCTAATTTGGCCAGCAGCCCAGTCCAGTCTCTCTCTGAACGTTAGCTAATTTGGCCAGCAGCCCAGTCCAGCCTCTCTCTGAACGTTAGCTAATTTGGCTAGCAGCCCAGTCCAGTCTCTCTCTGAACGTTAGCTAATTTGGCCAGCAGCCCAGTCCAGCCTCTCTCTGAACGTTAGCTAATTTGGCTAGCAGCCCAGTCCAGCCTCTCTCTGATCGTTAGCTAATTCGCCCAGCAGCCCAGTCCAGCCTCTCTCTGAACGTTAGCTAATTTGGCCAGCAGTCCAGTCTCTCTCTGAACGTTAGCTAATTTGGCTAGCAGCCCAGTCCAGCCTCTCTCTGATCGTTAGCTAATTTGGCTAGCAGCCCAGTCCAGCCTCTCTCTGAACGTTAGCTAATTTGGCTAGCAGCCCAGTCCAGCCTCTCTCTGAACGTTAGCTAATTTGGCTAGCAGTCCAGTCTCTCTCTGAACGTTAGCTAATTTGGCTAGCAGCCCAGTCCAGTCTCTGAACGTTAGCTAATTTGGCCAGCAGCCCAGTCCAGCCTCTCTCTGAACGTTAGCTAATTTGGCTAGCAGTCCAGTCTCTCTCTGAACGTTAGCTAATTTGGCTAGCAGCCCAGTCCAGTCTCTGAACGTTAGCTAATTTGGCCAGCAGCCCAGTCCAGTCTCTCTCTGAACGTTAGCTAATTTGGCTAGCAGCCCAGCCTCTCTCTGAACGTTAGCTAATTTGGCCAGCAGTCCAGTCTCTCTCTGAACGTTAGCTAATTTGGCCAGCAGCCCAGTCTCTCTCTGATCGTTAGCTAATTTGGCTAGCAGCCCAGTCCAGCCTCTCTCTGATCGTTAGCTAATTTGGCTAGCAGCCCAGTCCAGTCTCTCTCTGAACGTTAGCTAATTCGCCCAGCAGTCCAGTCTCTCTCTGAACGTTAGCTAATTCGCCCAGCAGTCCAGCCTCTCTCTGAACGTTAGCTAATTTGGCCAGCAGTCCAGTCTCTCTCTGAACGTTAGCTAATTTGGCCAGCAGCCCAGTCTCTCTCTGATCGTTAGCTAATTTGGCTAGCAGCCCAGTCCAGCCTCTCTCTGATCGTTAGCTAATTTGGCTAGCAGCCCAGTCCAGTCTCTCTCTGAACGTTAGCTAATTTGGCCCAGCAGCCCAGTCCAGTCTCTCTCTGAACGTTAGCTAATTTGGCTAGCAGTCCAGTCCAGCCTCTCTCTGAACGTTAGCTAATTCGCCCAGCAGCCCAGTCCAGCCTCTCTCTGAACGTTAGCTAATTTGGCCAGCAGCCCAGTCCAGTCTCTCTCTGAACGTTAGCTAATTTGGCCAGCAGCCCAGTCCAGCCTCTCTCTGAACGTTAGCTAATTTGGCTAGCAGCCCAGTCCAGCCTCTCTCTGAACGTTAGCTAATTTGGCCAGCAGTCCAGCCTCTCTCTGAACGTTAGCTAATTCGCCCAGCAGCCCAGTCCAGTCTCTCTCTGATCGTTAGCTAATTTGGCCAGCATCCCAGTCTCTCTCTGATCGTTAGCTAATTTGGCTAGCAGCCCAGTCCAGCCTCTCTCTGATCGTTAGCTAATTTGGCCAGCAGCCCAGTCCAGCCTCTCTCTGAACGTTAGCTAATTTGGCTAGCAGCCCAGCCTCTCTCTGAACGTTAGCTAATTTGGCTAGCAGTCCAGCCTCTCTCTGAACGTTAGCTAATTTGGCTAGCAGCCCAGCCTCTCTCTGAACGTTAGCTAATTTGGCCAGCAGCCCAGTCCAGCCTCTCTCTGAACGTTAGCTAATTTGGCTAGCAGCCCAGCCTCTCTCTGAACGTTAGCTAATTTGGCTAGCAGTCCAGCCTCTCTCTGAACGTTAGCTAATTTGGCTAGCAGCCCAGCCTCTCTCTGAACGTTAGCTAATTTGGCCAGCAGCCCAGTCCAGCCTCTCTCTGAACGTTAGCTAATTTGGCTAGCAGCCCAGTCCAGCCTCTCTCTGATCGTTAGCTAATTTGGCCAGCAGCCCAGTCCAGTCTCTCTCTGAACGTTAGCTAATTCGCCCAGCAGCCCAGTCCAGTCTCTCTCTGAACGTTAGCTAATTCGCCCAGCAGCCCAGTCCAGTCTCTCTCTGAACGTTAGCTAATTTGCCCAGCAGCCCAGTCTCTCTCTGATCGTTAGCTAATTCGCCCAGCAGCCCAGTCCAGTCTCTCTCTGAACGTTAGCTAATTTGGCCAGCAGTCCAGTCTCTCTCTGAACGTTAGCTAATTTGGCCAGCAGCCCAGTCCAGTCTCTCTCTGAACGTTAGCTAATTTGGCCAGCAGTCCAGTCTCTCTCTGAACGTTAGCTAATTTGGCCAGCAGTCCAGTCCAGCCTCTCTCTGAACGTTAGCTAATTTGGCCAGCAGTCCAGTCTCTCTCTGATCGTTAGCTAATTTGGCCAGCAGCCCAGTCCAGCCTCTCTCTGAACGTTAGCTAATTTGGCCAGCAGTCCAGCCTCTCTCTGATCGTTAGCTAATTTGGCCAGCAGCCCAGTCCAGCCTCTCTCTGAACGTTAGCTAATTTGGCCAGCAGTCCAGTCTCTCTCTGAACGTTAGCTAATTTGGCCAGCAGTCCAGTCTCTCTCTGATCGTTAGCTAATTTGGCTAGCAGTCCAGTCCAGCCTCTCTCTGATCGTTAGCTAATTCGCCCAGCAGCCCAGTCCAGCCTCTCTCTGATCGTTAGCTAATTTGGCCAGCAGTCCAGTCTCTCTCTGAACGTTAGCTAATTTGGCTAGCAGCCCAGTCCAGCCTCTCTCTGATCGTTAGCTAATTCGCCCAGCAGCCCAGTCCAGCCTCTCTCTGATCGTTAGCTAATTTGGCCAGCAGTCCAGTCTCTCTCTGAACGTTAGCTAATTCGCCCAGCAGCCCAGTCCAGTCTCTCTCTGAACGTTAGCTAATTTGGCCAGCAGTCCAGTCTCTCTCTGAACGTTAGCTAATTTGGCCAGCAGTCCAGTCTCTCTCTGATCGTTAGCTAATTCGCCCAGCAGCCCAGTCCAGCCTCTCTCTGAACGTTAGCTAATTTGGCCAGCAGTCCAGTCTCTCTCTGATCGTTAGCTAATTCGCCCAGCAGCCCAGTCCAGTCTCTCTCTGAACGTTAGCTAATTTGGCCAGCAGGCCAGCCTCTCTCTGAACGTTAGCTAATTTGGCCAGCAGCCCAGTCCAGCCTCTCTCTGAACGTTAGCTAATTTGGCCAGCAGTCCAGTCTCTCTCTGATCGTTAGCTAATTTGGCCAGCAGCCCAGTCCAGTCTCTCTCTGAACGTTAGCTAATTTGGCCAGCAGTCCAGTCTCTCTCTGATCGTTAGCTAATTTGGCCAGCAGCCCAGTCCAGCCTCTCTCTGATCGTTAGCTAATTTGGCCAGCAGCCCAGTCCAGCCTCTCTCTGATCGTTAGCTAATTTGGCCAGCAGCCCAGTCCAGCCTCTCTCTGATCGTTAGCTAATTTGGCCAGCAGCCCAGTCCAGCCTCTCTCTGATCGTTAGCTAATTTGGCCAGCAGCCCAGTCCAGCCTCTCTCTGAACGTTAGCTAATTTGGCCAGCAGTCCAGTCTCTCTCTGATCGTTAGCTAATTTGGCCAGCAGCCCAGTCCAGTCTCTCTCTGAACGTTAGCTAATTTGGCCAGCAGTCCAGTCTCTCTCTGATCGTTAGCTAATTTGGCCAGCAGCCCAGTCCAGCCTCTCTCTGAACGTTAGCTAATTTGGCCAGCAGCCCAGTCCAGTCTCTCTCTGAACGTTAGCTAATTTGGCCAGCAGTCCAGTCTCTCTCTGATCGTTAGCTAATTCGCCCAGCAGCCCAGTCCAGCCTCTCTCTGAACGTTAGCTAATTTGGCCAGCAGCCCAGTCCAGCCTCTCTCTGAACGTTAGCTAATTTGGCCAGCAGCCCAGTCCAGCCTCTCTCTGAACGTTAGCTAATTTGGCCAGCAGCCCAGTCCAGCCTCTCTCTGAACGTTAGCTAATTCGCCCAGCAGCCCAGTCCAGCCTCTCTCTGAACGTTAGCTAATTTGGCCAGCAGCCCAGTCCAGCCTCTCTCTGAACGTTAGCTAATTTGGCTAGCAGCCCAGTCCAGTCTCTCTCTGATCGTTAGCTAATTTGGCCAGCAGTCCAGTCTCTCTCTGAACGTTAGCTAATTTGGCTAGCAGCCCAGTCCAGTCTCTCTCTGATCGTTAGCTAATTTGGCCAGCAGCCCAGTCCAGCCTCTCTCTGATCGTTAGCTAATTTGGCCAGCAGTCCAGTCTCTCTCTGATCGTTAGCTAATTTGGCCAGCAGTCCAGTCTCTCTCTGAACGTTAGCTAATTTGGCCAGCAGTCCAGTCTCTCTCTGATCGTTAGCTAATTTGGCCAGCAGCCCAGTCCAGCCTCTCTCTGAACGTTAGCTAATTTGGCCAGCAGTCCAGTCTCTCTCTGAACGTTAGCTAATTTGGCCAGCAGCCCAGTGCAGCCTCTCTCTGAACGTTAGCTAATTTGGCTAGCAGCCCAGTCCAGTCTCTCTCTGATCGTTAGCTAATTTGGCCAGCAGCCCAGTCCAGCCTCTCTCTGATCGTTAGCTAATTTGGCCAGCAGTCCAGTCTCTCTCTGAACGTTAGCTAATTTGGCTAGCAGCCCAGTCCAGTCTCTCTCTGATCGTTAGCTAATTTGGCCAGCAGCCCAGTCCAGCCTCTCTCTGAACGTTAGCTAATTTGGCCAGCAGTCCAGTCTCTCTCTGATCGTTAGCTAATTTGGCCAGCAGCCCAGTCCAGCCTCTCTCATTTTTTTTATTTAACCTTTATTTAACTAGGCAAGTCAGTTCAGAATAAATTCGTATTTACAATGACGGCCTACCACCGGTCAAACCTGGACGATGCTGGGCCTCCCAATCACGACCGGTTGTGATACAGCCTAGATTCGAACCATGTTGTCTGTAGAGACGCCTCTAGCTCTGAGCTGCAGTGCCTTATATTACTGGAGCCTGTCTACTCCTTATATCTAATAACATGTCAGATATCCGTATATAGATAAAGATATTTCCCTGATTACTGACCGTTTTCGCCCAGGGATAGTTATAAGAATCAGCAGCAGAGAGACTAAGAGACATGCTTGTGGCTCTCATTATATCAGACAACGAGAGGAAGCTTAAAAGCTGCAACTCTCAAATGCGAAAATAAATGTGTGTGTTTGAGGCCTCCTTTCTTCTACAGAGTGTCTGCATTAACTACCACAGGGACTGACTGCCACAGATACTAACACACAGAGAGAGAGAGAGAGAGAGATTGTTTATTGTTTATTTCACTTTATATATTCACTTTATATATTATCTACCTCACTTGCTTTGGCAATGTTAACACAAGTTTCCCATGCCAATAAAGCCCTTGTATTGAATTGAATTGAAAAATTGAGAGAGAGAGAGACACACAGACAGAGAGAGAGAGAGGGACAGACAGAGAGAGAGAGAGAGAGAGAGAGAGAGACAGACAGACAGACAGACAGACAGACAGACAGACAGACAGACAGACAGACAGACAGACAGACAGACAGACAGACAGACAGACAGACAGAGAGGGGGGGACAGAGAGAGAGAGGACATGAACCACTACACACAGACACAGACAGACAGACAGTTATATAGAGACAGGACTGCAGTAGTGAGTCATTTAGCAGACTCTCTGATCCAGAGAGACCTACAGTAGTGAGTCATTTAGCAGACTCTCTGATCCAGAGAGACCTACAGTAGTGAGTCATTTAGCAGACTCTCTGATCCAGAGAGACCTACAGTAGTGAGTCATTTAGCAGACTCTCTGATCCAGAGAGACCTACAGTAGTGAGTCATTTAGCAGACTCTCTGATCCAGAGAGACCTACAGTAGTGAGTCATTTAGCAGACTCTCTGATCCAGAGAGACCTACAGTAGTGAGTCATTTAGCAGACTCTCTGATCCAGAGAGACCTACAGTAGTGAGTCATTTAGCAGACTCTCTGATCCAGAGAGACCTACAGTAGTGAGTCATTTAGCAGACTCTCTGATCCAGAGAGACCTACAGTAGTGAGTCATTTAGCAGACTCTCTGATCCAGAGAGACCTACAGTAGTGAGTCATTTAGCAGACTCTCTGATCCAGAGAGACCTACAGTAGTGAGTCATTTAGCAGACTCTCTGATCCAGAGAGACCTACAGTAGTGAGTCATTTAGCAGACTCTCTGATCCAGAGAGACCTACAGTAGTGAGTCATTTAGCAGACTCTCTGATCCAGAGAGACCTACAGTAGTGAGTCATTTAGCAGACTCTCTTTTCCAGAGCCACTACAGTAGTGAGTCATTTAGCAGACTCTCTGATCCAGAGACACTACAGTAGTGAGTCATTTAGCAGACTCTCTGATCCAGAGATACTATAGTAGTGAGTCATTTAGCAGACTCTCTGATCCAGAGACACTACAGTAGTGAGTCATTTACCAGACTCTCTGATCCTGAGACACTACGGTAGTGAGTCATTTAGCAGACTCTCTGATCCAGAGACACTACAGTAGTGAGTCATTTAGCAGACTCTCTGATCCAGAGATACTACAGTAGTGAGTCATTTAGCAGACTCTCTGATCCAGAGACACTACAGTAGTGAGTCATTTAGCAGACTCTCTGATCCAGAGATACTACAGTAGTGAGTCATTTAGCAGACTCTCTGATCCAGAGATACTACAGTAGTGAGTCATTTAGCAGACTCTCTGATCCAGAGACACTACAGTAGTGAGTCATTTAGCAGACTCTCTGATCCAGAGACACTACAGTAGTGAGTCATTTAGCAGACTCTCTGATCCAGAGAGACCTACAGTAGCAACTAGGGTTAAGTGCCTTGCTCAAGGGTACATTGACTATAACATAAAGTCTGAGGAACTGTCTGTAGATATCAGAGATAGAATTGTGATGAGGCATATATATATAGCTGGTCTCCATCAGAATCTACCCAGACTCTGCCTAGAGCTGGTCTCCATCAGAGTCTACCCAGACTCTGCCTAGAGCTGGTATCCATCAGAGTCTACCCAGACTCTGCCTAGAGCTGGTCTCCATCAGAATCTACCCAGACTCTGCCTAGAGCTGGTCTCCATCAGAGTCTACCCAGACTCTGCCTAGAGCTGGTATCCATCAGAGTCTACCCAGACTCTGCCTAGAGCTGGTCTCCATCAGAATCTACCCAGACTCTGCCTAGAGATGGTCTCCATCAGAATCTACCCAGACTCTGCCTAGAGCTGGTCTCAATCAGAGTCTACCCAGACTCTGCCTAGAGCTGGTCTCCATCAGAGTCTACCCAGACTCTGCCTAGAGCTGGTCTCCATCAGAGTCTACCCAGACTCTGCCTAGAGCTGGTCTCCATCAGAGTCTACCCAGACTCTGCCTAGAGCTGGTATCCATCAGAGTCTACCCAGACTCTGCCTAGAGCTGGTCTCCATCAGAATCTACCCAGACTCTGCCTAGAGATGGTCTCCATCAGAATCTACCCAGACTCTGCCTAGAGCTGGTCTCCATCAGAGTCTACCCAGACTCTGCCTAGAGCTGGTATCCATCAGAGTCTACCCAGACTCTGCCTAGAGCTGGTCTCCGTCAGAGTCTACCCAGACTGCCTAGAGCTGGTCTCCATCAGAGTCTACCCAGACTCTGCCTAGAGCTGGTCTCCATCAGAGTCTACCCAGACTCTGCCTAGAGCTGGTCTCCATCAGAGTCTACCCAGACTCTGCCTAGAGCTGGTCTCCATCAGAGTCTACCCAGACTCTGCCTAGAGCTGGTCTCCATCAGAGTCTACCCAGACTCTGCCTAGAGCTGGTATCCATCAGAGTCTACCCAGACTCTGCCTAGAGCTGGTCTCCATCAGAATCTACCCAGACTCTGCCTAGAGCTGGTATCCATCAGAGTCTACCCAGACTCTGCCTAGAGCTGGTCTCCATCATAGTCTACCCAGACTGCCTAGAGCTGGTCTCCATCAGAATCTACCCAGACTCTGCCTAGAGATGGTCTCCATCAGAATCTACCCAGACTCTGCCTAGAGCTGGTCTCCATCAGAATCTACCCAGACTCTGCCTAGAGCTGGTCTCCATTAGAGTCTACCCAGACTGCCTAGAGCTGGTCTCCGTCAGAGTCTACCCAGACTGCCTAGAGCTGGTCTCCGTCAGAGTCTACCCAGACTCTGCCTAGAGCTGGTCTCCGTCAGAGTCTACCCAGACTGCCTAGAGCTGGTCTCCATCAGAATCTACCCAGACTCTGCCTAGAGCTGGTCTCCATCAGAATCTACCCAGACTGCCTAGAGCTGGTCTCCGTCAGAGTCTACCCAGACTGCCTAGAGCTGGTCTCCGTCAGAGTCTACCCAGACTGAGATGGGAGAACCTGTCAGAAGGACAACAGTCTCTACAGCACTTCCCCAATCGTGACTTTATGGGAGAGTGGCCATACAGAATCCACTCCTGAAGACGGAAGCCACTCCTGAGAAAAAGTTAGCAAAAAGGTCACATGACAGCTGGAGTTAGCAAAAAGTCACATGACAGCTGGAGTTAGCAAAAAGGTCACATGACAGCTGGAGTTAGCAAAAAGGTCACATGACAGCTGGAGTTAGCAAAAAGGTCACATGACAGCTGGAGTTAGCAAAAAGGTCACATGACAGCTGGAGTTAGCAAAAAGGTCACATGACAGCTGGAGTTAGCAAAAAGGTCACATGACACCTGGAGTTAGCAAAAAGTCACATGACACCTGGAGTTAGCAAAAAGGTCACATGACAGCTGGAGTTAGCAAAAAAGTCACATGACACCTGGAGTTAGCAAAAAGGTCACATGACTCCTGGAGTTAGCAAAAAGTCACATGACACCTGGAGCTAGCAAAAAGGTCACGTGACACCTGGAGTTAGCAAAAAGGTCACGTGACATCATAAGGCAAAAGATTCTGTAGTCTGATGAGACAAACATGTACCTATTTGGCCTGAATGCAAAGACCTACATCTGGAGAAAACCAGGCACAGCACATCACCCGTCTAACACCATCCTACAATGAAGCATGGTGGTGGCAGTATCATGCTATGGGGATGTTTTTCAGCGGCAGGGACTGGGAGACTGGTAAGGATCGCGGGGACAATGAATGGAGCCAATTACAGGAAAATCCTTAATGAAAAACTGCTTCAGAGTGCAAACAACCTTAGACGAGGGCTGAAGATTCACTTTCCAACAGGACATTGAATCCAAGCATACCGCCAAAGCAACGTTGGAATGGCTTCAGAATAAGAATGAGGAACTCCTTGAGTGGCCCAGCCAAAGCCCAGACTTGAATCCAATTGAAAATCTGTGGAAATTACTGTTCACCGCCGTCTCCCCATCGAACTGAAGAGAGATTACGAAGAATGGGAGAAAATCCCCAAATCCTGATGTGCAAAGCTGATACAGACATACCCAAGACAATTCAAAGCTGATACAGACATACCCAAGACAATTTAAAGCTGATACAGACATACCCAAGACAATTCAAAGCTGATTCAGACATACCCAAGACAATTCAAAGCTGATACAGACATACCCAAGACGACTCAAAGCTGATACAGATATACCCAAGACGACTCAAAGCTGATACAGACATACCCAAGACGACTCAACGCTGATACAGACATACCCAAGACGACTCAACGCTGATACAGACATACCCAAGATGACTCAACGCTGATCCAGACACACCCAAGACGACTCAAAGCTGATACAGATATACCCAAGACGACTCAAAGCTGATACAGACATACCCAAGATGACTCAACGCTGATACAGACATACCCAAGACTGTAAAGCTAATACAGACATACCCAAGACGACTCAAAGCTGATACAGATATACCCAAGACGACTCAAAGCTGATACAGACATACCCAAGATGACTCAAAGCTGATACAGACATACCCAAGACGACTCAACGCTGATACAGATATACCCAAGACGACTCAAAGCTAATACAGATATACCCAAGACGAATCAAAGCTGATACAGATATACCCAAGACGACTCAAAGCTAATACAGACATACCCAAGATGACTCAACGCTGATACAGACATACCCAAGACTGTAAAGCTAATACAGACATACCCAAGACGACTCAACGCTGATACAGACATACCGAAGACGACTCAACGCTGATTCAGACATACCCAAGATGATTCAACGCTGATACAGACATACCCAAGACGACTCAAAGCTAATACAGACATACCCAAGACGACTCAACGCTGATCCAGACATACCCAAGACGACTCAACGCTGATCCAGACATACCCAAGACGACTCAACGCTGATCCAGACATACCCAAGACGACTCAAAGCTGATCCAGACGTACCCAAGACGACTCAAAGCTAATACAGACATACCCAAGACGACTCAACGCTGATCCAGACATACCCAAGACGACTCAACGCTGATCCAGACATACCCAAGACGACTCAATGCTGATCCAGACATACCCAAGACGACTCAACGCTGATCCAGACATACCCAAGACGACTCAAAGCTGATCCAGACATACCCAAGACGACTCAAAGCTGATCCAGACATACCCAAGACGACTCAAAGATGTAATTGCCGCCAAAAGGTGCTTCTACAAAGTATTGACATTGTGGGGCATTATGTGATAAATAAAATGTTATTTGATTTTGATAGGACACACACACCACTCCCTCTTTTACCCTCTCAGGGCGCTGGGCAGAGTCTTTCCCTTCTCTGATTGGCTGTAGCAGTTCCCTTGGGGTTCTGGCACCTCCCCTTTCTCCCTCAGCATGGTGACGGCTGCCGTGGCGATGATGCCCACTCCGTCTCTAAGGCGGCTCTCCAGGGGATACTCCATCTCGTTGTAGGACACAGAGATCATCCCCAGAGGATAGATGTCTGGGGTGAAGTCGGGGTTCCCTGTGGTCAGACTTGGTACGATCCAGATGTAGCCCGACCCAGTCAGACCCAGAGACCTGGCCTCTTCCAATATATACCTGCAGGGGGATCAGATTTAGAATAATATCCCGAAGAAGGAAGATGAAGTGAGACATCCCACTCCCTGATTTGTAAGGTTTCATTGGAAATCAATGAACTAAGTAGACCAGAACCAGATGCTATATCACTGGTGTCTAAGAGGCAGCTACTCCATTAAGTAGACAATGGTAAATGGCCTGACTGAGCTATCTTCACAAATCCATTATGTTCATGAACTAATATATTGACGGTCCAGGATCAGCACCGTTCAATGGTGAACCAGGATCAACACAGTTAAATGGTGAACCAGGATCAACACAGTTAAATGGTGAACCAGGATCAACACAGTTAAATGGTGAACCAGGATCAACACAGTTAAATGGTGAATCAGGTTCAACACAGTTAAATGGTGAACCAGGATCAACACAGTTAAATGGTGAACCAGGATCAACACAGTTAAATGGTGACCCAGGATCAACACAGTTAAATGGTGAACCAGGATCAACACCGTTAAATGGTGAACCAGTATCAACACAGTTAAATGGTGAACCAGGATCAATACAGTTAAATGGTGAATCTGGATCAACACAGTTAAATGGTGAACCGGGATCAACACAGTTAAATGGTGAACCAGGATCAACACAGTTAAATGGTGAACCAGGATCAACACAGTTAAATGGTGAACCAGGATCAACACAGTTAAATGGTGAACCAGGATCAACACAGTTAAATGGTGAACCAGGATCAACACAGTTAAATGGTGAACCAGATTCAACACAGTTGAATGGTGAACCAGGATCAACACAGTTAAATGGTGAACCAGCCTCTAGTACCTAGCCTCTTCCTTGAAGCAGTACAGCAGTATAACAGCCTCTAGTACCTAGCCTCTTCCTAGCAGCAGTATAACAGCCTCTAGTACCTAGCCTCTTCCTAGCAGCAGTATAACAGCCTCTAGTACCTAGCCTCTTCCTAGCAGCAGTATAACAGGCTCTAGTACCTAGTCTCTTCCTAGCAGCAGTATAACAGCCTCTAGTACCTAGCCTCTTCCTAGTAGCAGTATAACAGCCTCTAGTACCTAGCCTCTTCCTAGTAGCAGTATAACAGCCACTAGTACCTAGCCTCTTCCTAGTAGCAGTATAACAGCCTCTAGTACCTAGCCTCTTCCTAGTAGCAGTATAACAGCCACTAGTACCTAGCCTCTTCCTAGTAGCAGTATAACAGCCTCTAGTACCTAGCCTCTTCCTAGTAGCAGTATAACAGCCTCTAGTACCTAGCCTCTTCCTAGTAGCAGTATAACAGCCTCTAGTACCTAGCCTCTTCCTAGTAGCAGTATAACAGCCTCTAGTACCTAGCCTCTTCCTAGTAGCAGTATAACAGTATAACAGCCTCTAGTACCTAGCCTCTTCCTAGTAGCAGTATAACAGCCTCTAGTACCTAGCCTCCTCCTTGGAGCAGTACAGCAGTATTACAGGACTCTGGATCCTCTTCAGCTGGATATGAGCTTTAGAGTTGGCGTCTCCGTCCACCGCGTCCAGCGTGACGACACTCTGAAGGTCCCAACGCACAAAGCTGTGGTCCACCGTCACACGCAGGACATTTATAAACTCCTACACACAGACACAACGGTTACTGGGGGGTGGGGGGTGGGGGTGTGTGTGTGTAATGTGTGTGTGTGTGTGTGTTGTAATGTGTGTGTGTGTGTGTGTGTGTGTTGTAATGTGTGTATAATGTGTGCGTGTGTGTGTGTGTTGTAATGTGTGTGTGTGTGTGTGTGTGTGTGTAATGTCTGTGTGTGTGTGTGTGTGTTGTAATGTGTGTGTGTGTGTGTGTGTGTTGTAATGTGTGTGTGTGTGTGTGTGTGTGTGTTGTAATGTGTGTGTAATGTGTGTGTGTAATGTGTGTGTGCGTGTAATGTGTGTGTGTGTGTATGTGTGTGTGTTGTAATGTGTGTGTGTGTGTGTACCTGGTACCCGGGGAACTTAGAGGTGACTATAGAGAAGATGTGCCAGTCATATTCCTCCATGATGTTCATCATCAGTAACGCCTCCTGCATCAGAGATGCTCCAAACTGGAAGAACGTAGACTCCACATCCTGGGGGGAGAGGGGGGAGAGGGAGAGGAGGAGAGGGGAGGGGGGGGGGAGGGGGGGAGAGGGGGAGAGGGGAGGGGGGGGAGAGAGAGCGGGAGACGGTATTGTTACCAGGCATGTCACAGAAGTAGAAAGCTAATATCAGTAGAACGAGAGGAGACAGGAGGAGGAGTATGGAGAGAGGAGGTAGAGAGAGGAGGTAGAGAGAGAGGAGGTAGAGAGAGGAGGTAGAGAGAGGAGGTAGAGAGAGGAGATAGAGAGAGGAGGTAGAGAGAGGAGGTAGAGAGAGGAGGAGGTAGAGAGAGGAGGTAGAGAGAGGGCCTGGTGATGACAGATGGAGAGAGGAGGTAGAGAGAGGCGGTAGAGAGAGGAGGTAGAGAGAGGAGGTGGAGAGAGGAGGTAGAGAGAGGAGGTGGAGAGAGGAGGTAGAGAGAGGGCCTGGTGATTACATATGGAGAGAGGAGGTAGAGAGAGGAGGTAGAGAGGAGGTGGAGAGAGGAGGTTGAGAGAGGAGGCAGAGAGAGGAGGAGGTAGAGAGAGGAGGTAGAGAGAGGAGGTAGAGAGGAGGAGGTAGAGAGAGGAGGTGGAGAGAGGAGGTAGAGAGAGGAGGTGGAGAGAGGAGGTAGAGAGAGGGCCTGGTGATTACATATGGAGAGGAGGTAGAGAGAGAGAGGAGGCAGAGAGAGGAGGTAGAGAGAGGAGGTAGAGAGAGGAGGTAGAGAGAGGGCCTGGTGATGACAGATGGAGAGAGGAGGGTAGAGAGAGGAGATAGAGAGAGGAGGTAGAGAGAGGGCCTGGTGATTACATATGGAGAGGAGGTAGAGAGAGGAGGTAGAGAGAGGGCCTGGTGATTACATATGGAGAGGAGGTAGAGAGAGGAGGTAGAGAGAGGAGGTAGAGAGAGGGCCTGGTGATTACATATGGAGAGGAGGTAGAGAGAGGAGGTAGAGAGAGGAGGTAGAGAGAGGACGAGGGTAGAGGAGGAGAGGAGGTAGAGAGAGGTGTTAGAGAGAGGAGGTGGAGAGAGATGGTGGTTAGAGAGAGGAGGTGGAGAGAGGAGGTAGAGAGAGGTGGTAGAGAGAGGAGGTAGAGAGAGGTGGTAGAGAGAGGAGGTAGAGAGAGGTGGTAGAGAGAGGAGTGGAGAGGAGGAGTAGAGAGAGGAGGTAGAGAGAGGAGGTAGAGAGAGGAGGTAGAGAGAGATGAGGTAGAGAGAGATGAGGTAGGGAGAGGAGGTAGAGAGAGGAGGCAGAAAGAGGAGGTAGAGAGAGGAGGTAGAGAGAGGAGGTAGAGAGAGGTGGTAGAGAGAGGAGGTAGAGAGAGGTGGTAGAGAGAGGAGCTGGAGAGAAGAGGTAGAGAGAGGTGGTAGAGAGAGGAGGTGGAGAGAGGAGGTAGAGAGAGGAGGTAGAGAGAGGAGGTAGAGAGAGGAGGTAGAGAGAGATGAGGTAGAGAGAGGAGGTAGAGAGAGGAGGTAGAGAGAGGAGGCAGAGAGAGGAGGTAGAGAGAGGAGGTAGAGAGAGGAGGTAGAGAGAGGAGGTAGAGAGAGGTGGTAGAGAGAGGAGGTGGAGAGAGAGGGTAGAGAGAGGAGGTAGAGAGAGATGAGGTAGAGAGAGGAGGTAGAGAGAGAGAGGAGGCAGAGAGAGGAGGTAGAGAGAGGAGGTAGAGAGATGAGGTTAGAGAGAGGGAGGTAGAGAGAGGGCCTGGTGATGACAGATGGAGAGGAGGTAGAGAGAGAGGAGGCAGAGAGAGGAGGTAGAGAGAGGAGGTAGAGAGATGAGGTAGAGAGAGGAGGTAGAGAGAGGGCCTGGTGATGACAGATGGAGAGAGGAGGTAGAGAGAGGAGATAGAGAGAGGAGGTAGAGAGAGGGCCTGGTGATTACATATGGAGAGGAGGTAGAGAGGAGGAGGTAGAGAGAGGGCCTGGTGATTACATATGGAGAGGAGGTAGAGAGAGGGGTAGAGAGAGGAGGTAGAGAGAGGAGAGGTAGAGAGAGGAGGTAGAGAGAGTGGTAGAGAGAGGAGGTGAGAGAGAGGTGGTAGAGAGAGGGGGTGGAGAGAGGAGGTAGAGAGAGGTGGTAGAGAGAGGAGGTAGAGAGAGGTGGTAGAGAGAGGAGGTAGAGAGAGAGGTGGTAGAGAGAGGAGGTGGAGAGAGGAGGTAGAGAGAGGAGGTAGAGAGAGGAGGTAGAGAGAGGAGGTAGAGAGAGATGAGGTAGAGAGAGATGAGGTAGAGAGAGGAGGTAGAGAGAGGAGGCAGAAAGAGGAGGTAGAGAGAGGAGGTAGAGAGAGGAGGTAGAGAGAGGTGGTAGAGAGAGGAGGTAGAGAGAGGTGGTAGAGAGAGGAGCTTGGAGAGAAGAGGTAGAGAGAGGTGGTAGAGAGAGGAGGTGGAGAGAGGAGATAGAGAGAGGAGGTAGAGAGAGGAGGTAGAGAGAGATGAGGTAGAGAGAGGAGGTAGAGAGAGGAGGTAGAGAGAGGAGGCAGAGAGAGGAGGTAGAGAGAGGAGGTAGAGAGATGAGTTAGAGAGAGGAGGTAGAGAGAGGTGGTAGAGAGAGGAGGTGGAGAGAGGAGGTAGAGAGAGGAGGTAGAGAGAGATGAGGTAGAGAGAGGAGGTAGAGAGAGGAGGTAGAGAGAGGAGGCAGAGAGAGGAGGTAGAGAGAGGAGGTAGAGAGAGCAGCAACAGTACTTCACAAGATGAATCTCCCTCTCTCCTCTCTCTCCACTCTCCCTGCCACTCTCTCTCTCCCTCTCCACCTCTCTCTATCTCCCTCTCCCTCCCTCCTCTCTCCACTATCTCCCTCTCCCTCTCTTTCTCTCCACATCTCTCTATCTCCCTCTCCCTCCCTCCTCTCTCTCCACTCTTCCTGCCACTCTCTCTCTCCACTCTCTCCCTCTCCACCTCTCTCTATCTCCCTCCTCCTCTCTCTCCCACTCTCTCTCTCCACCTCTTTCTCTCCACATCTCTCTATCTCCCTCTCCCCTCTCTCCACTCTCCCTGCCACTCTCTCTCCACCTCTTTCTCTACACATCTCTCTATCTCCCTCTCCCTCCCTCCTCTCTCTCCACTATCCCTGCCACTCTCTCTCTCCACTCTCTCCCTCTCCACCTCTCTCTATCTTCCCTCCCTCCTCTCTCACCACTCTCCCTGCCACTCTCTCTCTCCACCTCTTTCTCTCTTTCTCCCTCTCTGTATCCCCCTTCTCTACACTCTCACTCTATCTTATCCACTATCTCTTTTGGTCAGGCTGTGTTGTGTGTAACATCAGTAGTGTCTCTACTGTAGATGGAACTGTGTGTAGGAGTAGTAACATCAGCACTGTAGTATCAAGGTCTCTACTCACCATCTCTCTGTCAGTCTGTCTTTCTCCATCCTCTCTCTCTCTCCATCTCTCTCTCTCTCACATCTCTCTCTCTGTCTCTCTCCATCTCTCTCTCTCTGTCTCTCTCTCTCCATCTCTCTCTGTCTGTCTCTCTCCATCTCTCTCTCTGTCTGTCTCTCTCCATCTCTCTCTCTCTCCATCTCTCTCTCTGTCTCTCTCCATCTCTATCTCTGTCTCTCTCTCTCTCCTCTCTCTGTCTCTCTCCATCTCTCTCTCTGTCTCTCTCTCTCCATCTCTCTCTCCATCTCTCTCTCTCTGTCTGTCTCTCTCCATCTCTCTCTCTGTCTGTCTCTCTCCATCTCTCTCTCTGTCTGTCTCTTTCCATCTCTCTCTCTCTGTCTCTCTCTCCATCTCTCTCTCTGTCTGTCTCTCTCCATCTCTCTCTCTCTGTCTGTCTCTCTCCATCTCTCTCTCTCTGTCTGTCTCTCTCCATCTCTCTCTCTGTCTGTCTCTCTCCATCTCTCTCTCTGTCTGTCTCTCTCCATCTCTCTCTCTCTCTCTGTCTGTCTCTCTCCATCTCTCTCTCTCTCTCTGTCTCTCTCTCCATCTCTCTCTCTGTCTGTCTCTCTCCATCTCTCTCTCTGTCTGTCTCTCTCCATCTCTCTCTCTCTGTCTCTCTCCATCTCTCTCTCTCTGTCTCTCTCCATCTCTCTCTCTGTCTGTCTCTCTCCATCTCTCTCCATCTCTCTCCATCTCTCTCTCTCTGTATCCCCCATCACATTATGCTTGTTCCAGCTTCCTGTACCTCTGTTCATCTCTCCTCATCTCTCTCTCTCCTCTCGTCTCAATTCAATTCAAGGGACTTTATTGGCATGGAAAACATATGTCAACATTTCCAAAACAAGTGAGGTAGATAATATACAAAAGTAGTCTCTCCGTCTCTCTCTCTCTCTGTATCCCACATCACATTAGGTTCCAGCTTCCTGTCTTTAGGCTGACTAACATGATGCCTCATTTAACAACCTCACTCTGCCGATATAATTCTTTGCCTAACCAGAGAGAGACAAAGGGAGAAAGAGGGCAGAATTATGCTAAAATATCCTCCGTGTACAACGTAAAACACCAAATAATTCATGCAGAGCAAAATTAGGCCGATATCCACTAATTATCAAAATCCAGAAAATAACTGTTAAATTCTACAACCACCTAAAAGGAAGCGATTCCCAAACCTTCCATAACAAAGCCATCACCTACAGAGAGATGAACCTGGAGAAGAGTCCCCTAAGCAAGCTGGTCCTGGGGCTCTGTTCACAGACACATACACACCCCACAGAGCCCCAGGACAGCAACACAATTAGACTCAACCAAACCATGAGAAACAAAAAGATAATTACTACTACATATTGGAAAGAATTAACAAAAAACGGAGAAAACTAGAATGCTATTTGGCCCTAAACAGAGAGTACACAGCGGCAGAATACCTGACCACTGTGACTGACCCTAAACAGAGAGTACACAGTGGCAGAATACCTGACCACTGTGACTGACCCAAAATTAAGGAAAGCTTTGACTATGTACAGACTCAGTGAGCATAGCCTTGCTATTGAGAAAGGCCGCCGTAGGCAGACATGGCTCTCAAGAGAAAACAGGCTATGTGCACACTGCCCACAAAATGAGGTGGAAACTGAGCTGCACTTCCTAACCTCCTGCCAAATGTGTGACTATATTAGAGACACATATTTCCCTCAGATTACACAATCCCACAAAGAATTCCAAAACAAATCACATTTTGATAAACTCCCATATCTACTGGGTGAAATTCCACAGTGTGCCATCACAGCAGCAAGATGTGTGACCTGTTGCCACGAGAAAAGGGCAACCAGTGAAGAACAAACACCACTGCAAATACAACCCATATTTATGTTGATTTATTTTCCCTTTTGTACTTTAACTATTTGTGCAAATAACTACTACTATATATAATTACTACTCCTACACACAGTTCCATCTACAGTAGAGACACTGATACTACTGATGTTACTACTCCTATTGATACTACTGATGTTACTACTCCTATTGATACTACTGATGTTACTACTCCTATTGATACTACTGATGTTACTACTCCTATTGATACTACTGATGTTACTACTCCTATTGACACTACTGACATTACTACTCCTACACACAGTTCCATCTACAGTAGAGACACTGATACTACTGACGTTACTACTCCTATTGATACTACTGACGTTACTACTCCTATTGATACTACTGATGTTACTACTCCTATTGATACTACTGATGTTACTACTCCTATTGATACTACTGACGTTATTACTCCTATTGATACTACTGATGTTACTACTCCTATTGATACTACTGATGTTACTACTCCTATTGATACTACTGATGTTACTACTCCTATTGATACTACTGACGTTACTACTCCTATTGATACTACTGACGTTACTACTCCTATTGATACTACTGATGTTACTACTCCTATTGATACTACTGACGTTACTACTCCTACACACAGTTCCATCTACAGTAGAGACACTGATACTACTGATGTTACTACTCCTATTGATACTACTGATGTTACTACTCCTATTGATACTACTGATGTTACTACTCCTATTGATACTACTGATGTTACTACTCCTATTGATACTACTGATGTTACTACTCGTATTGACACTACTGACATTACTACTCCTACACACAGTTCCATCTACAGTAGAGACACTGATACTACTGATGTTACTACTCCTATTGATACTACTGACGTTACTACTCCTATTGATACTACTGATGTTACTACTCCTATTGATACTACTGATGTTACTACTCCTATTGATACTACTGACGTTATTACTCCTATTGATACTACTGACGTTACTACTCCTATTGATACTACTGATGTTATTACTCCTATTGATACTACTGATGTTACTACTCCTATTGATACTACTGATGTTACTACTCCTATTGATACTACTGACGTTACTACTCCTATTGATACTACTGACGTTACTACTCCTACTGATACTACTGACGTTACTACTCCTATTGATACTACTGATGTTACTACTCCTATTGATACTACTGATGTTACTACTCCTATTGATACTACTGACGTTATTACTCCTATTGATACTACTGATGTTACTACTCCTATTGATACTACTGATGTTACTACTCCTATTGATACTACTGATGTTACTACTCCTATTGATACTACTGACGTTACTACTCCTATTGATACTACTGACGTTACTACTCCTATTGATACTACTGATGTTACTACTCCTATTGATACTACTGACGTTACTACTCCTACACACAGTTCCATCTACAGTAGAGACACTGATACTACTGATGTTACTACTCCTATTGATACTACTGATGTTACTACTCCTATTGATACTACTGATGTTACTACTCCTATTGATACTACTGATGTTACTACTCCTATTGATACTACTGATGTTACTACTCGTATTGACACTACTGACATTACTACTCCTACACACAGTTCCATCTACAGTAGAGACACTGATACTACTGATGTTACTACTCCTATTGATACTACTGACGTTACTACTCCTATTGATACTACTGATGTTACTACTCCTATTGATACTACTGATGTTACTACTCCTATTGATACTACTGACGTTATTACTCCTATTGATACTACTGACGTTACTACTCCTATTGATACTACTGATGTTATTACTCCTATTGATACTACTGATGTTACTACTCCTATTGATACTACTGATGTTACTACTCCTATTGATACTACTGACGTTACTACTCCTATTGATACTACTGACGTTACTACTCCTACTGATACTACTGACGTTACTACTCCTATTGATACTACTGATGTTACTACTCCTATTGATACTACTGACGTTACTACTCCTATTGATACTACTGATGTTACTACTCCTATTGACACTACTGATGTTACTACTCCTACACACAGTTCCATCTACAGTAGAGACATTGATACTACTGATGTTACAGTGGGTTGTGCCATGGCGGAGATCTTTGTGGGCTATACTCAGCCTTGTCTCAGGATGGTAAGTTGGTGGTTGAAGATATCCCTCTAGTGGTGTGGGGGCTGTGCTTTGGCAAAGTGGGTGGGGTTATATCCTTCCTGTTTGGCCCTGTCCGGGGGTGTCCTCGGATGGGGCCACAGTGTCTCCTGACCCCTCCTGTCTCAGCCTCCAGTATTTATGCTGCAGTAGTTTATGTGTCGGGGGGCTGGGGTCAGTTTGTTATATCTGGAGTACTTCTCCTGTCCTATTCGGTGTCCTGTGTGAATCTAAGTGTGCGTTCTCTAATTCTCTCCTTCTCTCTTTCTTTCTCTCTCTCGGAGGACCTGAGCCCTAGGACCATGCCCCAGGACTACCTGACATGATGACTCCTTGCTGTCCCCAGTCCACCTGGCTATGCTGCTGTTCCAGTTTCAACTGACCTGAGCCCTAGGACCATGCCCCAGGACTACCTGACATGATGACTCCTTGCTGTCCCCAGTCTACCTGGCCATGCTGCTGCTCCAGTTTCAACTTCCACCTGACTGTGCTGCTGCTCTAGTTTCAACTGTTCTGCCTTATTATTATTCGACCATGCTGGTCATTTATGAACATTGAACATCTTGACCATGTTCTGTTATAATCTCCACCCGGCACAGCCAGAAGAGGACTGGCCACCCCACATAGCCTGGTTCCTCTCTAGGTTTCTTCCTAGGTATTGGCCTTTCTAGGGAGTTTTTCCTAGCCACCGTGCTTCTCCACCTGCATTGCTTGCTGTTTGGGGTTTTAGGCTGGGTTTCTGTACAGCACTTTGAGATATCAGCTGATGTACGAAGGGCTATATAAATAAATTTGATTTGATTTGATTTGATTTGTTACTACTCCTATTGATACTACTGATGTTACTACTCCTATTGATACTACTGATGTTACTACTCCTACACACAGTTCCATCTGCAGTAGAGACATTGATACTACTGACGTTACTACTCCTATTGATACTACTGATGTTACTACTCCTATTGATACTACTGACGTTACTACTCCTACACAATGGTTCTATCTACAGTAGAGACACTGATACTACTGACGTTACTACTCCTATTGATACTACTGATGTTACTACTCCTATTGATACTACTGACGTTACTACTCCTATTGATACTACTGATGTTACTACTCCTATTGATACTACTGACGTTACTACTCCTATTGATACTACTGATGTTACTACTCCTATTGATACTACTGACGTTACTACTCCTATTGATACTACTGATGTTACTACTCCTATTGATACTACTGATGTTACTACTCCTATTGATACTACTGACGTTACTACTCCTACACACAGTTCCATCTACAGTAGAGACATTGATACTACTGATGTTACTACTCCTATTGATACTACTGACGTTACTACTCCTATTGATACTACTGACGTTACTACTCCTACACACAGTTCCATCTACAGTAGAGACATTGATACTACTGATGTTACTACTCCTATTGATACTACTGACGTTACTACTCCTACATAACGGTTCCATCTACAGTAGAGACATTGACACTACTGATGTTACTACTCCTATTGATACTACTGACGTTAGTACTCCTATTGATACTACTGACGTTATTACTCCTACACACAGTTCCATCTACAGTAGAGACATTGATACTACTGATGTTACTACTCCTATTGATACTACTGACGTTACTACTCCTACATAACGGTTCCATCTACAGTAGAGACATTGACACTACTGATGTTACTACTCCTATTGATACTACTGACGTTACTACTCCTATTGATACTACTGACGTTACTACTCCTATTGATACTACTGATGTTACTACTCCTATTGATACTACTGACGTTACTACTCCTACACACAGTTCCATCTACAGTAGAGACATTGATACTACTGATGTTACTACTCCTATTGATACTACTGACGTTACTACTCCTACACACAGAGGAGAGGAGAGGAGAGGAGAGGAGAGGTGTACTAATGCAGGATCAATTATAGACAGTAGAAGAGACTACCAACGACCTACATCTTCTCATCAAAAACACACTCTCTCCAAGAACATGAATCATTAATAACTTATCAACACAACCCCTGCCAGAGCAGACAGACAGCTCTACGTAAGATCACACATACCTAGAGGATGAGCTTACTTAATACTTAATCCATCAATTATTGTGCCAGTCACATTCTGTTAAAGGTCCTCAAAGCACACATATCCCTGGGTCGCTCGTCTTTTCAGTTCACTGCAGCTGGAACGAGCTGCAACAAACACTCAAACCGGACAGTTTTATCTCCATCTCTTCGTTCAAAGACTCAATCATGGACACTCTTACTGACAGTTGTGGTTGCTTTGTGTGATGTATTGTTCTCTCAACCTTCTTGCCCTTTGTGCTGTTGTCTGTGCCCAATAATGTTTGTACCATGTTGTGCTGCTACCATGTTGTGCTGCTGCTATGTTGTGTTGTTACCATGTTGTTGTTATGTTGTGTTGCTACCATGTTGTTGTCATGTTGTGTTGCTGCCATGTTGTTGTCATGTTGTGTTGCTGGCATGGTGTTATCATGTTGTGTTGCTACCATGTTGTTGTCGTGTGTTGCTGTCATGTTGAGTTGCTACCATGTTGTTGTCATGTGTTGCTGTCATGTTGAGTTGCTACCATGTTGTTGTCATGTTGTGTTACTACCATGTTGTTGTCATGTTGTGTTGCTACCATGTTGTTGTCATGTGTTGCTGTCATGTTGTGTTGCTACCATGTTGTTGTCATGTGTTGCTACCATGTTGTTGTCATGTGTTGTTGTCATGTTGAGTTGCTACCATGTTGTTGTCATGTTGAGTTTCTACCATGTTGTTGTCATGTGTTGTTGTCATGTTGAGTTGCTACCATGTTGTTGTCATGTTGAGTTGCTACCATGTTGTTGTCATGTTGTGTTGATACCATGTTGTTGTCATGTTGTGTTGCTACCATGTTGTTGTCATGTTGTGTTGATACCATGTTGTTGTCATGTTGTGGTGCTACCATGTTGTTGTCATGTGTTGCTGTCATGTTGTGTTGCTACCATGTTGTTGTCATGTTGAGTTGCTACCATGTTGTTGCCATGTTGTGTTGCTACCATGTTGTTGTCATGTTGAGTTGCTACCATGTTGTTGTCATGAGTTGCTGCCATGGTGTTGTCATGTGTTTCTACCATGTTGTCATGTTGTGTTGCTACCATGTTGTTGTCATGTTGAGTTGCTACCATGTTGTTGTCATGTGTTTCTACCATGTTGTCATGTTGTGTTGCTACCATGTTGTCCTCATGTTGTGATGCTACCATGTTGTTGTCATATTGTGTTGCTACCATGTTGTTGTCATGTTGTGTTGATACCATGTTGTTGTCATGTTGTGTTGATACCATGTTGTTGTCATGTTGTGCTGCTACCATGTTGTTGTCATGTGTTTCTACCATGTTGTCATGTTGTGTTGCTACCATGTTGTTGTCATGTTGTGTTGATACCATGTTGTTGTCATGTTGTGCTGCTACCATGTTGTTGTCATGTGTTTCTACCATGTTGTCATGTTGTGTTGCTACCATGTTGTCCTCATGTTCTGATGCTACCATGTTGTTGTCATGTTGTGTTGCTACCATGTTGTTGTCATGTTGTGTTTCTACCATGTTGTCCTCATGTTGTGATGCTACCATGTTGTTGTCATGTTGTGATGCTACCATGTTGTTGTCATGTTGTGTTGCTACCATGTTGTTGTCATGTTGTGCTGCTACCATGTTGTTGTCATGTTGAGTTGCTACCATGTTGTTGTCATGTTGAGTTTCTACCATGTTGTTGTCATGTGTTGCTGCCATGCTGTCTTAGATCTCTCTTTATGTAGTGTTTTGGTGTCTCACTTGTTGTGATGTGTGTTCTGTCCTATATATATTTTGGTAAACAGGCAGTTAACCCACTGTTCCCAGGGAGGCCGTCATTGGTAAACAGGCAGTTAACCCACTGTTCCCAGGGAGGCCGTCATTGGTAAACAGGCAGTTAACCCACTGTTCCCAGGGAGGCCGTCATTGGTAAACAGGCAGTTAACCCACTGTTCCCAGGGAGGCCGTCATTGGTAAACAGGCAGTTAACCCACTGTTCCCAGGGAGGCCGTCATTGGTAAACAGGCAGTTAACCCACAGTTCCCAGGGAGGCCGTCATTGGTAAACAGGCAGTTAACCCACTGTTCCCAGGGAGGCCGTCATTGGTAAACAGGCAGTTAACCCACTGTTCCCAGGGAGGCCGTCATTGGTAAACAGGCAGTTAACCCACTGTTCCCAGGGAGGCCGTCATTGGTAAACAGGCAGTTAACCCACTGTTCCCAGGGAGGCCGTCATTGGTAAACAGGCAGTTAACCCACAGTTCCCAGGGAGGCCGTCATTGGTAAACAGGCAGTTAACCCACTGTTCCCAGGGAGGCCGTCATTGGTAAACAGGCAGTTAACCCACTGTTCCCAGGGAGGCCGTCATTGGTAAACAGGCAGTTAACCCACTGTTCCCAGGGAGGCCGTCATTGGTAAACAGGCAGTTAACCCACTGTTCCCAGGGAGGCCGTCATTGGTAAACAGGCAGTTAACCCACTGTTCCCAGGGAGGTCGTCATTGGTAAACATGCAGTTAACCCACTGTTCCCAGGGAGGCCGTCATTGGTAAACAGGCAGTTAACCCACTGTTCCCAGGGAGGCCGTCATTGGTAAACAGGCAGTTAACCCACTGTTCCCAGGGAGGCCGTCATTGGTAAACAGGCAGTTAACCCACTGTTCCCAGGGAGGCCGTCATTGGTAAACAGGCAGTTAACCCACTGTTCCCAGGGAGGCCGTCATTGGTAAACAGGCAGTTAACCCACTGTTCCCAGGGAGGCCGTCATTGGTAAACAGGCAGTTAATCCACTGTTCCCAGGGAGGCCGTCATTGGTAAACAGGCAGTTAACCCACTGTTCCCAGGGAGGCCGTCATTGGTAAACAGGCAGTTAACCAACTGTTCCCAGGGAGGCCGTCATTGGTAAACAGGCAGTTAACCCACTGTTCCCAGGGAGGCCGTCATTGGTAAACAGGCAGTTAACCCACTGTTCCCAGGTAGGCCGTCATTGGTAAACAGGCAGTTAACCCACTGTTCCCAGGGAGGCCGTCATTGGTAAACAGGCAGTTAACCCACTGTTCCCAGGGAGGCCGTCATTGGTAAACAGGCAGTTAACCCACAGTTCCCAGGGAGGCCGTCATTGGTAAACAGGCAGTTAACCCACTGTTCCCAGGGAGGCCGTCATTGGTAAACAGGCAGTTAACCCACTGTTCCCAGGGAGGCCGTCATTGGTAAACAGGCAGTTAACCCACTGTTCCCAGGGAGGCCGTCATTGGTAAACAGGCAGTTAACCCACAGTTCCCAGGGAGGCCGTCATTGGTAAACAGGCAGTTAACCCACAGTTCCCAGGGAGGCCGTCATTGTAAATAACCATTTGTTCTTAACTGACTAGTTAAATAAGGTTAAATGCATGTTATTTTTAACTAAAAGTATATATACCCTGGAGACTACACACATGAGGTAGCTATCCAATTAATAATATCATTTTAGCAGTAGCACACACACTCCCGTCACACACACACACCTGACAGAACGCCAATTAATAAAATGTGAAAGTGAGGAGAGAACTAGACTCCCTATTGGCTTACACTGACTAGCTTTAGCATAATGCTTACTGCCTATTGACTCACCCTGACTACCTTTAGCATAATGCTAACTGCCTATAGACTCACCCTGACTACCTTTAGCATAATGCTAACTGCCTAAAGCCTCACCCTGACTAGCTTTAGCTAACACTAACTGCCTATAGCATCACCCTGACTATCTTTAGCATAATGCTAACTGCCTATAGCCTCACCCTGACTATCTTTAGCATAATGCTAACTGCCTATAGCCTTTCCTTGACTATCTTTAGCATAACGCTAATTCCCAAGGCTCACAGAAAAGGTCTTCTAGAATATTTAACAGACTAAAGCTAACAAGACAGAAGACAGAGTGTGAAGGAGAAGAAAACACAGTCCCAAAACCCCCAGACTGACAGACTTGTAGTTTTACATCGTTGTAGAGTCAAACTATAGTCCCAATGGTGACAGAGAGGTCTTCTATAATATTTAACAGACTATAAAAAGACCTAGCATAGTGTCGAGTCAAACTATAGTCCCAAACGTTGACAAGAGATGTCTCCTATAATATTTAACAGACCCATAAAAGAGATAGCATAGTATAGGGTAGATCAGACTGTACATCTTCTGAGTCTCCCAACTATAGATCTAAAAGTTCCATGGCTAATGTTCTGTAGACTTCCATTTAGCATTTAACATACACAGCCCCCGAGACTGACATCCATCAATTATATATATATATATACACTTCACGATGACAGACAGAGTGAATAGACACAGAGAGCTCATGGGCTCCTGAGTTCATCTGCAACAATATATATATATATATATTCTGCAAGGACTCATACAGGATACTAAACCTCAACATCAAACTCCTTTTATTCCAATTCATAATTCCGTAATTTAAAACCTTAATTTTGAACGAAATTACCTGAACGGACTTTTACGATCAAGGACTATCAAGAAAAGAAAAGAAAAAAAACGTCGAACCTGCAGAAGAAAGTGGAAACTGGAAATAACATTCCAACACCAAATTGTGTCTAAAAATAATAATTTAAAAAAATTAATAATATTTAATAATAATAATAATAATATAATAATAATTATTATTTTTAATGACGTCCTGGGAACAGTGGGGTTAACTGCCTGTTCAGGGGGCAGAACGACAGATTTGTACCTTGTCAGCTCGGGGGTTTGAACTCACAACCTTCCAGTTACTAGTCCAACACTCTAACCACTAGGCTACCCTGCCGTCCCTACACTCTAACCAGTAGGCTACCCTGCCGTCCCTACACTCTAACCAGTAGGCTACCCTGCCGTCCCTACACTCTAACCACTAGGCTACCCTGCCGTCCCTACACTCTAACCAGTAGGCTACCCTGCCGTCCCTACACTCTAACCAGTAGGCTACCCTGCCGTCCCTACACTCTAACCAGTAGGCTACCCTGCCGTCCCTACACTCTAACCAGTAGGCTACCCTGCCGTCCCTACACTCTAACCAGTAGGCTACCCTGCCGTCCCTACACTCTAACCACTAGGCTACCCTGCCGTCCCTACACTCTAACCACTAGGCTACCCTGCCGTCCCTACACTCTAACCAGTAGGCTACCCTGCCGTCCCTACACTCTAACCAGTAGGCTACCCTGCCGTCCCTACACTCTAACCACTAGGCTACCCTGCCGTCCCTACACTCTAACCACTAGGCTACCCTGCCGTCCCTACACTCTAACCAGTAGGCTACCCTGCCATCCCTACACTCTAACCACTAGGCTACCCTGCCGTTCCTACACTCTAACCACTAGGCTACCCTGCCGTCCCTACACTCTAACCACTAGGCTACCCTGCCGTCCCTACACTCTAACCACTAGGCTACCCTGCCGTCCCTACACTCTAACCAGTAGGCTACCCTGCCGTCCCTACACTCTAACCACTAGGCTACCCTGCCGTCCCTACACTCTAACCACTAGGCTACCCTGCCGTCCCTACACTCTAACCACTAGGCTACCCTGCCGTCCCTACACTCTAACCACTAGGCTACCCTGCCGTCCCTACACACTAACCACTAGGCTACCCTGCCGTCCCTACACTCTAACCACTAGGCTACCCTGCCGTCCCTACACTCTAACCAGTAGGCTACCCTGCCGTCCCTACACTCTAACCAGTAGGCTACCCTGCCGTCCCTACACTCTAACCAGTAGGCTACCCTGCCGTCCCTACACTCTAACCAGTAGGCTACCCTGCCGTCCCTACACTCTAACCAGTAGGCTACCCTGCCGTCCCTACACTCTAACCACTAGGCTACCCTGCCGTCCCTACACTCTAACCACTAGGCTACCCTGCCGTCCCTACACTCTAACCAGTAGGCTACCCTGCCGTCCCTACACTCTAACCAGTAGGCTACCCTGCCGTCCCTACACTCTAACCACTAGGCTACCCTGCCGTCCCTACACTCTAACCACTAGGCTACCCTGCCGTCCCTACACTCTAACCACTAGGCTACCCTGCCGTCCCTACACTCTAACCACTAGGCTACCCTGCCATCCCTACACACTAACCACTAGGCTACCCTGCCGTCCCTACACTCTAACCACTAGGCTACCCTGCCGTCCCTACACTCTAACCAGTAGGCTACCCTGCCGTCCCTACACTCTAACCAGTAGGCTACCCTGCCGTCCCTACACTCTAACCACTAGGCTACCCTGCCGTCCCTACACTCTAACCAGTAGGCTACCCTGCCGTCCCTACACTCTAACCACTAGGCTACCCTGCCGTCCCTACACTCTAACCACTAGGCTACCCTGCCGTCCCTACACTCTAACCACTAGGCTACCCTGCCGTCCCTACACTCTAACCACTAGGCTACCCTGCCGTCCCTACACTCTAACCACTAGGCTACCCTGCCGTTCCTACACTCTAACCACTAGGCTACCCTGCCGTCCCTACACTCTAACCACTAGGCTACCCTGCCGTCCCTACACTCTAACCACTAGTCTACCCTGCCGTCCCTACACTCTAACCACTAGGCTACCCTGCACCAGACAGGGACCCCCACCACACTCCCCCCTCTCTCCCTGTCTGGTACAGGGACCCCCACCACACTCCCCCCTCTCTCCCTGGCCTGTCTCCCCCTGTCTGGTACAGGTACCCCCACCACACTCCCCCCTCTCTTCCTGGCCTGTCTCTCCCTGTCTGGTACAGGGACCCCCCACCACACTCCCCCCTCTCTCCCTGTCTGGTACAGGGACCCCCACCACACTCCCCCCTCTCTCCCTGGCCTGTCTCTCCCTGTCTGGTACAGGGACCCCCACCACACTCCCCCCTCTCTCCCTGTCTGGTACAGGGACCCCCACCACACTCCCCCCTCTCTCCCTGTCTGGTACAGGGACCCCACCACACTCCCCCCTCTCCCCCTGTCTGGTACAGGGACCCCCACCACATTCCCCCTCTCTCCCTGTCTGGTACAGGGACCCCCACCACACTCCCCCCTCTCTCCCTGTCTGGTACAGGGACCCCCACCACACTCCCCCCTCTCTCCCTGTCTGGTACAGGGACCCCCACCACACTCCCCCCTCTCTCCCTGTCTGATACAGGGACCCCCACCACACTCCCCCTCTCCCCCTGTCTGGTACAGGGACCCCCACCACATTCCCCCTCTCTCCCTGTCTGGTACAGGGACCCCCACCACACTCCCCCCTCTCTCCCTGTCTGGTATAGGGACCCCCACCACACTCCCCCCTCTCTCCCTGGCCTGTCTCTCCCTGTCTGGTACAGGGACCCCCACCACACTCCCCCCTCTCTCCCTGTCTGGTACAGGGACCCCCACCACACTCCCCCCTCTCTCCCTGTCTGGTACAGGGACCCCCACCACACTCCCCCCTCTCTCCCTGGCCTGTCTCTCCCTGTCTGGTACAGGGACCCCCACCACACTCCCCCCTCTCTCCCTGGCCTGTCTCTCCCTGTCTGGTACAGGGACCCCCACCACACTCTCTCCTCTCTCCCCGTCTGGTATAGGGACCCCCACCACACTCCCCCCTCTCTCCCCGTCTGGTATAGGGACCCCCACCACACTCCCCCCTCTCTCCCGAGCTTTCACTCGCCTTCCAGCACACACGCACTGTTGAAGTGAGTGATTCTGAACAATGGCCACCCAACCGTGGGACAGTCCATGTTTGTTCCCACACTGGGGACTCCTGCTTGTTTACCCGACCGTGGGACAGTCCATGTTTGTTCCCACACTGGGGACTCCTGCTTGTTTACCCAACCGTGGGACAGTCCATGTTTGTTCCCACACTGGGGACTCCTGCTTGTTTACCCGACCGTGGGACAGTCCATGTTTGTTCCCACACTGGGGACTCCTGCTTGTTTACCCGACCGTGGGACAGTCCATGTTTGTTCCCACACTGGGGACTCCTGCTTGTTTACCCGACCGTGGGACAGTCCATGTTTGTTCCCACACTTGGGACTCTGACTCTCTACTGGTTACACGGACTCTTGGCCTCCCATCCTATTCTAACGACCTCTCGCCAGCTTTGTATTCACATTACCTGATAAAATTGCTGTACAATATGATCTTGTTTTCTGCACGTTAACACCAGAAGCTTATTACCTAAAATGGATCAATTGAAAGTGTGGGTTCACAGCTCCAATCCAGATGTGTCGGTCATTACTGAGACGTGGTTAAGGAAGAGTGCTTTGAATACTGATGTTAACCTTTCTGGTTATAACCTTTCTCGGCAAGACAGATCTTCCGAAGGTGGTGGGGTGGCAATCTTTACCAAGGATCACCTTCAGTGCTCGGCTGTCTCCACCAAGTCTGTCCCCAAACAATTTGATTTGCTGGTTTTACGCATTCAACTTTCAAATAACTCTTTGCTGACTGTTGCTGGGTGTTATCGTCCACCATCAGCACCAGCCTGTACCCTACCTGCCCTAAGCTCTCTCCTGGCCCCTTACACTGCGTCTGAATGTGTCCTTTGTTGACTGTTGCTGGGTGTTATCGTCCACCATCAGCACCAGCCTGTACCCTAAATGTCCTCTCTTGACCCCTTACACTGCGTCTGAATTTGTCCTGCTAGGTGACCTAAACTGGGACATGCTTAAACCACCTGACCAAGTCCTAAAGCAATGGGACTCCCTAAATCTTTCTCAGATTATTACCAATCCCACAAGGTATGACTCCAAACACACAGAAAAGGCTACTCTCCTCGATGTTATCCTCACAAATAGCTATCCGTCTGGTGTTTTCTGTAATGACCTTTGTGATCACTGTTTTATAGTCTGTGTTCGTACTGGCTGCTCAGTGAAACGACCTCCTGACTTGTCATAGACGCTAAAAAAACGAATGAGCTTCATGACCTGGCCTCTGTAAAATGGTATAGAATCAGCTTGATCCCCTCTTCTGACGAAGACGCTTGGACCTTCTTTTTATATGTTTAGTGGTATTGTTAACAAACACGTTCCCATAAAGAACATGAGAATTAAAAACAGGTTCAGCCGTGATCTGTCAGAGTTACTCCACCTCAAGAATTCCATTTGGTAAATCGCTCGGTTGGTGTCTCTGAAGGATGTTTGGCCTGGTTTGCTAACTACCTCTCTCATAGAGTGCAGTGTATAAAGTCAGAACATCTGCTGTGTCAGCCACTGCCTGTCACCAAGGGAGTACCCCAAGGCTCAATCCTAGGCCCCACGCTCTTCTCAACTTACATCAACAACATAGCTCAGGCATTAGGAAGCTCTCATCCATTTATATGCAGATGATACAGTCTTATACTCAGCTGGCCCCTCCCTGGATTTTGTGTTAAATGCTCTACAACAAAGCTTTCTTAGTGTCCAACAAGCTTTCTCTGCCCTAAACCTTGTTCTGAACACCTCCAAAACAAAGGTCATGTGGTTTGGTAGAAGAATGCCCCTCTCCCCCACCGGTGTGATTACTACCTCTGAGGGTTTAGAGCTTGAGGTAGTCACCTCATACAATTACTTGGGAGTATGGCTAGACTGTCCATCTCTCAGCACATCAAAACTCCAGGCTAAGGTTACATCTAGACTTGGTTTCCTCTCTTTACCCCAGCTGCCAAACTGTGATTCAGATGACCATCCTATCTACGCTAGACTACGGAGACGTAATTTATAGATCGGTAGGTAAGGGTGCTCTCGAGTGGCTAGTTGTTCTTTACCATGCGGCCATCAGATTTGCCACCAATGCTCCTTGTAGGACATATCACTGTACTCTATACTCCTCTGTAAACTGGTCATCTCTGTATACCCGTCGCAAGAGCCCCTGGTTGATGCTTATTTATTCAACCCTCTTAGGCCTCATTCCCCCCTATCTGAGATATCTACTGCAGCCCTCATCCTCCACATACAACACCCGTTCTGCCAGTCACATTCTGTTAAATGTCCCCAAAGCACACATATCCCTGGGTCGCTCGTCATTTCAGTTCGCTGCGACTGGAGCGAGGTGCAAAAAACACTCAAACTGGGCAGTTTTATCTCAATGTCTTCGTTCAAAGACTCAATCATGGACACTCATACTGACAGTTGTGGCTGATTTGCGTGACATATTGTTGTCTCAACCTTCTTGCCCTTTGTGCTGTTGTCTGTGCATGTTGTGCTGCTGCTATGTTGTGTTGATACCATGTTGTTGTCATGTTGTGTTGCTACCATGTTGTTGTCATGTTGTGTTGATACCATGCTGTTGTCATGTTGTGTTGATACCATGTTGTTGTCATGTTGTGTTGATACCATACTGTTGTCATGTTGTGTTGATACCATGTTGTTGTCATGTTGTGTTGCTACCATGTTGTTGTCATGTTGTGTTGATACCATGTTGTTGTCATGTTGTGTTGATACCATGCTGTTGTCATGTTGTGTTGATACCATGTTGTTGGCATGTTGTGTTGATACCATGCTGTTGTCATGTTGTGTTGATACCATGTTGTTGTCATGTTGTGTTGCTAACCATGTTGTTGTCATGTTGAGCTGCTACCATGTTGTTGTCATGTTGTGTTGTTGTCATGTTGTGTTGCTACCATGTTGTTGTCATGTTGTGTTGATACCATGTTGTTGTCATGTTGTGTTGTTACCATGTTGTTGTCATGTTGTGTTGCTACCATGTTGTTGTCATGTTGAGCTGCTACCATGTTGTTGTCATGTTGTGTTGTTGTCATGTTGTGTTGCTACCATGTTGTTGTCATGTTGTGTTGATACCATGCTGTTGTCATGTTGTGTTGTTGTCATGTTGTGTTGCTACCATGTTGTTGTCATGTTGAGCTGCTACCATGTTGTTGTCATGTTGTGTTGTTGTCATGTTGAGCTGCTACCATGTTGTTGTCATGTTGTGTTGTTGTCATGTTGTGTTGCTACCATGTTGTTGTCATGTTGTGTTGCTACCATGTTGTTGTCATGTTGTGTTGATACCATGTTGTTGTCATGTTGTGTTGCTACCATGTTGTTGTCATGTTGTGTTGATACCATGTTGTTGTCATGTTGTGTTGATACCATGTTGTTGTCATGTTGAGCTGCTACCATGTTGTTGTCATGTTGTGTTGTTGTCATGTTGTGTTGATACCATGTTGTTGTCATGTTGTGTTGTTGTCATGTTGTGTTGCTACCATGTTGTTGTCATGTTGTGTTGATACCATGCTGTTTTTCTCATGTTGTTGCCTTAGGAAACTCTTTATGTAGTGTTATAGTCTCTCTCTTGTATTAATGTGTTTTATCCTATATATATATATATATATATTTAATCCCAGCACCTGTCCCTGCAGGAGGCCTTTTGCCTTCTGGTAGGCTGAGTGTAGCCTAGCGAATAGCCTGTGGTAGGCCATGGACTTCCCTCAGGCTACAGGCTATTCGCTAGGCTACACTAGGCTAGTTTGGTTAGCGGTGGGAGGCCATGGACTACCCTCAGCCTAGTGTAGCCTAGCGAATAGCCTGTAGCCTGAGGGAAGTCCATGGCCTCCCACCGCTAACACAGACTAGCCTAGTGTAGCCTAGCGAATAGCCTGTAGCCTGAGGGAAGTCCATGGCCTCCCACCGCTAACCAAACTAGCCTAGTGTAGCCTAGCGAATAGCCTGTAGCCTGAGGGTAGTCCATGGCCTCCCACCGCTAACACAGACTTGCCTAGCCTAGCCTAGCATAGCGTCAGTACTGCTATTTGTTTTTATTCTATGGGTTAGTGTGTAACGTAGCCTAGCCTAGCCTAGCGTCAGTACTGCTATTTGTTTTTATTCTATGGGTTAGTGTGTAACGTAGCCTAGCCTAGCCTAGCGTCAGTACTGCTATTTTTTTTTATTCTATGGGTTAGTGTGTAACGTAGCCTAGCCTAGCGTCAGTACTGCTATTTGTTTTTATTCTATGGGTTAGTGTGTAACGTAGCCTAGCCTAGCCTAGCGTCAGTACTGCTATTTGTTTTTATTCTATGGGTTAGTGTGTAACGTAGCCTAGCCTAGCGTCAGTACTGCTATTTGTTTTTATTCTATGGGTTAGTGTGTAACGTAGCCTAGCGTAGCGTCAGTACAGCTATTTGTTTTTATTCTATGGGTTAGTGTGTAACGTAGCCTAGCCTAGCGTAGCGTCAATGCGCGTCTCAGTGTGTTTTAAGGCTGAAAAGTTACCACAGCAGCTGTTTAGAGCAGATTACAGACAGCAGCTCTTCACCAGCTGTCCAGACTGAAGGGCCTGTCAGGGCTCTGACAGACAGACGTGGAGCAACGAGCTCCTTCACACACTCCACTAATCCTGCCAGATATACGGCCCTCTTCTCCTCCTTCTGATGGTGAGAGAGGGTTTGACACCACATGTCCTTATCTCTGGCACAGTGTGTGTGTGTGTGGTTCTATGTGTGTGTGTGTGGTTCTATCTATCTATCTGTGTGTGTGTGTGTGTGTGTGTGTGCATGTGTGTGTTAGTGCGCGCGTGTGTTAGTGCGTGTGTGTGTGCGTGTGCATGTGTGTGTGTGTGTGTGTGTGTTAGTGCGTGTGTGTGTTAGTGCGCGTGTGTGTTAGTGCGTGTGTGTGTGTGTGTGTGTGTGTTATTAGTAACCAACACCATCCAATGAAATGCTGACTGCTAGTTCCTTCTGGACAATGAGACATAATGAAAGATCAGAATATCAACATAAAGGAAACAACTCAGTAGAATAGAATAAACATTTTAGCATAAGTGTGTGTGTGTGTGTGCGCGTGTGTGCGCGCGCGTGTGTGTGTGTGTGTGTGTGTGTGTGTGTGTATGTGTGGGGGGGTTTGAAGTCTATGATAAGTCGGTGCATCAGAGAGAATGAGGCTCTAATTTGACTCCTTCCACC
>NW_022265947.1:80000-95000 GCF_002021735.2 Oncorhynchus kisutch | reverse complement strand
CTTCCCTCTCTCTACTCCCTTTCTCTTCTCCTTCATCTCTTCCCTCTCTCTACTCCCTTTCTCTTCTCCTTCATCTCTTCCCTCTCTCTACTCTCTTTCTCTTCTCCTTCATCTCTTTCCTCTCTCCACTCCCTTTCTCCCTCTCTCTTCTCCTTCATCTCTTCCCTCTCTCCACTCCCTTTCTCTCTCTCATCCTTTTTGTTCCAATGACAGTCACCATACCACAGTTTCCATGGCAAATCAATGTCCAATAGTCTTCACTTCAGTGAATAACGCCCACAAAGCCGGTGTTTGGAGGATATATTGGTGTTGTTAGGTCACTTTTATTCAACGGGCCACCAACATATTCAAATAATGATTGACGGATTTTCATAAAAATAAAAAAAAACGTTATTTTGATGAATTTATCTATTTCGTCCTTCCACAAGACAAGAGTCCAGAAAGAAATCTATGGTTGCTACCCAAGCCAGCTGGTCGTTGGTTCTAAATGTTCCATTGCCATACTGGCTGGCAACGTTTGTGTCCCTCGCTCGCTAACGAGCCAACTATGTCTAACTTACAGTCCCGTCAAACAGTGCAGATAGAATAACAACAGCAGCTGCATTTGTTGAAGCTGTTTTCTAGTGGCATTGATTTGGATACATCCATAACAATGAGCTAACGAGGCGGGTGATTTCGCCTGGGCGTAGAAGATGAGCTCTCTCGTTGTTCAGATGAGCTAGCCTTGTTCAGAGGAGCTAGCCTTGTTCAGAGGAGCTAGCCTTGTTCAGAGGAGCTAGCCTTGTTCAAAGGAGCTAGCCTTGTTCAAAGGAGCTAGCCTTGTTCAGAGGAGCTAGCCTTGTTCAGAGGAGCTAGCCTTGTTCAGAGGAGCTAGTCTTGTTCAGAGGAGCTAGCCTTGTTCAGAGGAGCTAGCCTTGTTCAGACGAGCTAGCCTTGTTCAAAGGAGCTAGCCTTGTTCAGAGGAGCTAGCCTTGTTCAGAGGAGCTAGCCTTGCTCAGAGGAGCTAGCCTTGCTCAGAGGAGCTAGCATTGTTCAGAGGAGCTAGCCTTGTTCAGAGGAGCTAGCCTTGCTCAGGGGAGCTAGCCTTGCTCAGAGGAGCTAGCCTTGTTCAGAGGAGGTAGCCTTGTTCAGAGGAGCTAGCCTTGCTCAGAGGAGCTAGCCTTGCTCAGAGGAGCTAGCATTGTTCAGAGGAGCTAGCCTTGCTCAGAGGAGCTAGCATTGTTCAGAGGAGCTAGCCTTGTTCAGAGGAGCTAGCCTTGTTCAGAGGAGCTAGCCTTGCTCAGAGGAGCTAGCCTTGTTCAGAGGAGCTAGCCTTGCTCAGAGGAGCTAGCCTTGTTCAGAGGAGCTAGCCTTGTTCAGAGGAGCTAGCCTTGTTCAAAGGAGCTAGCCTTGTTCAGAGGAGCTAGCCTTGTTTAGAGGAGCTAGCCTTGTTCAGAGGAGCTAGCCTTGTTCAAAGGAGCTAGCCTTGTTCAGAGGAGCTAGCCTTGTTCAGAGGAGCTAGCCTTGCTCAAAGGAGCTAGCCTTGTTCAGAGGAGCTAGCCTTGTTCAGAGGAGCTAGCCTTGTTCAAAGGAGCTAGCCTTGTTCAGAGGAGCTAGCCTTGTTCAGAGGAGCTAGCATTGTTCAGAGGAGCTAGCCTTGCTCAGAGGAGCTAGCATTGTTCAGAGGAGCTAGCCTTGCTCAGAGGAGCTAGCATTGTTCAGAGGAGCTAGCCTTGTTCAGAGGAGCTAGTCTTGTTCAGAGGAGCTAGCCTTGTTCAGAGGAGCTAGCCTTGTTCAGAGGAGCTAGCCTTGTTCAAAGGAGCTAGCCTTGTTCAGAGGAGCTAGCCTTGTTCAGAGGAGCTAGCCTTGCTCAGAGGAGCTAGCATTGTTCAGAGGAGCTAGCATTGTTCAGAGGAGCTAGCCTTGTTCAGAGGAGCTAGCCTTGCTCAGAGGAGCTAGCCTTGCTCAGAGGAGCTAGCATTGTTCAGAGGAGCTAGCCTTGTTCAGAGGAGCTAGCCTTGCTCAGAGGAGCTAGCCTTGTTCAGAGGAGCTAGCCTTGCTCAGAGGAGCTAGCCTTGTTCAGAGGAGCTAGCCTTGTTCAGAGGAACTAGCATTGTTCAGATGAGCTAGCCTTGTTCAGAGGAGCTAGCCTTGTTCAGAGGAGCTAGCCTTGCTAGCTAGCCTTGTTCAGAGGAGCTAGCCTTGTTCAAAGGAGCTAGCCTTGTTCAAAGGAGCTAGCCTTGTTCAGAGGAGCTAGCCTTGTTCAGAGGAGCTAGCCTTGTTCAAAGGAGCTAGCCTTGTTCAGAGGAGCTAGCCTTGTTCAGAGGAGCTAGCCTTGTTCAGAGGAGCTAGCATTGTTCAGAGGAGCTAGCCTTGCTCAGAGGAGCTAACATTGTTCAGAGGAGCTAGCCTTGCTCAGAGGAGCTAGCCTTGTTCAGAGGAGCTAGCCTTGTTCAGAGGAGCTAGCCTTGTTCAGAGGAGCTAGCCTTGTTCAAAGGAGCTAGCCTTGTTCAGAGGAGCTAGCCTTGTTCAGAGGAGCTAGCCTTGCTAGCTAGCCTTGCTCAGAGGAGCTAGCCTTGTTCAGAGGAACTAGCCTTGTTCAGAGGAGCTAGCATTGTTCAGAGGAGCTAGCATTGTTCAGAGGAGCTAGCCTTGTTCAGAGGAGCTAGCCTTGTTCAAAGGAGCTAGCCTTGTTCAGAGGAGCTAGCCTTGTTCAGAGGAGCTAGCATTGTTCAGAGGAGCTAGCCTTGTTCAGAGGAGCTAGCATTGTTCAGAGGAGCTAGCCTTGTTCAGAGGAGCTAGCCTTGCTAGCTAGCCAACGACACAGGAAAACACAATGGAAACACTGCAAACTAGCTGCATGCCTTTGATGATTTTCGACTGGCCAAGAAACGCTGCCTGCCTCTCTCTCTCTCATCCCGACTCCCGACCTCTACACATTCATTACTACGGGACAGTTGGAGAATATTGAAACAGTGTTGCAAATGCCGTAGAGACAGACAGCAAAGGTTTATACAAATCTCCTCTGTTAAAAACAAATGTTAGTCTAAAAGACATGTGAGATAATGTCTAGATGATTTTCATAGTGGAGATCAAGTTTATAAATTGCCTGGCTGGGCTGATGAGACAGTGGATGGCGCAGTGAGATGGAACAGAGTACATTTTCATTTTAATGTTATAGATTTAGCCGGTGGTAACTTGTGGAATAGACACCGGCTGGAATGTGGTTTTAACCAATCAGCATTCAGCATTCAGGATTGACAGAAGGCCGTGCGGGCATGCGTGAGTGTTTGTGTTTGAGAGAGAAAGAGAGAGAGAGAGAGAGAGAGAGCTCTAACACATTTTTCAAAAGTGAATCCAATCTGTCATCAGTTGGATCTATTGCACCCATTATTGAGATGGTTGTTCCAGTTTACATGGTTTCGGTAGCGGTAGTCTCATTAATCTCATTAATCTCCCCTACCCTGGCAGTTTTAGGTACCGGTAGTCTCATTAATCATTCATCTCCCCTGCCCTGGCAATCTCAGGTACCGGTAGTCTCATTAATCATTAATCATTAATCTCCCCTACCCTGGCAGTCTTAGGTACCGGTAGTCTCATTAATCATTCATCATTAATCTCCCCTACCCTGGCAGTCTTAGGTACTGGTAGTCTCATTAATCATTAATCATTAATCTCCCCTACCCTGGCAGTCTTAGGTACCGGTAGTCTCATTAATCATTAATCATTAATCTCCCCTACCCTGGCAGTCTTAGGTACCGGTAGTCTCATTAATCATTAATCATTAATCTCCCCTACCCTGGCAGTCTTAGGTACCGGTAGTCTCATTAATCATTAATCTCCCCTACCCTGGCAGTCTTAGGTACCGGTAGTCTCATTAATCATTAATCATTAATCTCCCCTACCCTGGCAGTCTTAGGTACCGGTAGTCTCATTAATCATTAATCTCATTAATCTCCCCTACCCTGGCAGTCTTAGGTACCGGTAGTCTCATTAATCATTAATCATTAATCTCCCCTACCCTGGCAGTCTTAGGTACCGGTAGTCTCATTAATCATTAATCTCATTAATCTCCCCTACCCTGGCAGTCTTAGGTACCGGTAGTCTCATTAATCATTAATCTCCCCTACCCTGGCAGTCTTAGGTACCGGGAGTCTCATTAATCATTCATCTCCCCTACCCTGGCAGTCTTAGGTACTGGTAGTCGCATTAATCATTAATCATTATTCATTAATCTCCCCTACCCTGACAGTCTTAGGTACCGGTAGTCTCATTAATCATTCATCTCATTAATCTCCCCTACCCTGGCAGTCTTAGGTACCGGGAGTCTCATTAATCATTAATCTCCCCTACCCTGGCAGTCTTAGGTACTGGTAGTCGCATTAATCATTAATCATTATTCATTAATCTCCCCTACCCTGGCAGTCTTAGGTACCAGTAGTCTCATTAATCATTAATCATTAATCTCCCCTACCCTGGCAGTCTTAGGTACCGGGAGTCTCATTAATCATTCATCTCCCCTACCCTGGCAGTCTTAGGTACTGGTAGTCGCATTAATCATTAATCATTATTCATTAATCTCCCCTACCCTGGCAGTCGTAGGTACTGGTAGTCTCATTAATCATTAATCATTAATCTCCCCTACCCTGGCAGTCTTAGGTACCGGTAGTCTCATTAATCATTCATCATTAATCTCCCCTACCCTGGCAGTCTTAGGTACTGGTAGTCTCATTAATCATTAATCATTAATCTCCCCTACCCTGGCAGTCTTAGGTACCGGTAGTCTCATTAATCATTAATCATTAATCTCCCCTACCCTGGCAGTCTTAGGTACCGGTAGTCTCATTAATCATTAATCATTAATCTCCCCTACCCTGGCAGTCTTAGGTACCGGTAGTCTCATTAATCATTAATCTCCCCTACCCTGGCAAGTCTTAGGTACCGGTAGTCTCATTAATCATTAATCATTAATCTCCCCTACCCTGGCAGTCTTAGGTACCGGTAGTCTCATTAATCATTAATCTCATTAATCTCCCCTACCCTGGCAGTCTTAGGTACCGGTAGTCTCATTAATCATTAATCATTAATCTCCCCTACCCTGGCAGTCTTAGGTACCGGTAGTCTCATTAATCATTAATCTCATTAATCTCCCCTACCCTGGCAGTCTTAGGTACCGGTAGTCTCATTAATCATTAATCTCCCCTACCCTGGCAGTCTTAGGTACCGGGAGTCTCATTAATCATTCATCTCCCCTACCCTGGCAGTCTTAGGTACTGGTAGTCGCATTAATCATTAATCATGAATCTCTCCTACCCTGGCAGTCTTTCTGAATACAGGTTTTTGAGTGATTCAAACACACATCACTTTGCAAGCCAGCACAATGTGACTTGCAGGTCTGATGTGGCCTGTAAACCAGGCGTTTCAGTAGTTAGGGTATGACTAGGCCCTTCCCAAAAAAGGCCTCATGTATTGATAGGGTATATAGGGTATATAGGGGCAGATAGGGTATATAGGGACAGATAGGGTATATAGGGACAGATAGGGTATATAGGGACAGATAGGGTATATAGAGACAGATAGGGTATATGGGGTAATAGAGACATATAGGGCATATAGGGTATATAGGGTATATAGGGACAGATGTGGTATATAGGGACAGATAGGGTATATAGGGTATATAGGGACAGATAGGGTATATATGGACAGATAAGGTATATAGGGTATATAGGGTATATAGAGACAGATAGGGTATATAGGATATATAGGGTATATAGGGACAGATAGTGTGTATAGGGTATATAGGGACAGATAGGGTATATAGGGGCAGATAGGGTATATAGGGGCAGATAGGGTTTATAGGGTATATAGGGACAGATAGGGTATATAGGGACAGATAGGGTATATGGGGACAGATAGGGTATATAAGGTATATAGGGACAGATAGGGTATATAGGGTATATAGGGACATATAGGGTATATAGGGTATATAGGGACAGATAGGGTATATAGAGACAGATAGGGTATATAAGGTATATAGGGACAGATAGGGTATATAGTGACAGATATGGTATATAGGGTATATAGAGAAAGATATGGTATATATGGTATATAGAGACAGATGGGGTATATAGGGACAGATAGGGTATATAGAGTATATAGGGACAGCTAGGGTATACAGGGACAGATAGGGTATATAGGGACAGATAGGGTATATAGAGACAGATAGGGTATATAGGGACAGATAGGGTATATAGGGACAGATAGGGTATATAGGGACAGATAGGGTATATAAAGACAGATAGGGTATATGGGGTAATAGAGACATATAGGGTATATAGGGACAGATAGGGTATATAGGGTATATGGGGACAGATAGGGTATATAGGGTATATAGGGACAGATAGGGTATATAGGGTATAGAGGGACATATAGGGTATATAGGGACAGATAGGGCATATAGGTATATAGGGACATATAGGGTATATAGGGACAGATAGGGCATATATGTATACAGGGACAGATAGGGTATATAGAGACAGATAGGGTATATAAGGTATATAGAGACAGATAGGGTCATTAGAGACATATAGGGTATATAGAGACAGATAGGGTATAAAGGGACAGATAGGGTATATAGGGACAGATAGGGTATATAGGGTATAGAGGGACATATAGGGTATATAGGGTATATAGGGACAGATAGGGTATATAGGGACAGATAGGGTATATAGGGTATATAGGGACAGATAGGGTTTATAGGGACAGATAGGGTATATAGGGACAGATAGGGTATATAGGGACAGATAGGGTATATAGGGACAGATAAGGTATATAGGGTATATAGGGTATATAGAGACAGATAGGGTATATAGGATATATAGGGTATATAGGGACAGATAGTGTGTATAGGGTATATAGGGACAGATAGGGTATATAGGGTATATAGGGACAGATAGGGTATATAGGGTATATAGGGACAGATAGGGTATATAGGGACAGATAGGGTATATAGGGACAGATAGGGTATATAGGGTATATAGGGTATATGGGGACAGATAGGGTATATAAGGTATATAGGGACAGATAGGGTATATAGGGTATATAGGGACATATAGGGTATATAGAGACAGATAGGGTATATAAGGTATATAGGGACAGATAGGGTATATAGAGACATATAGGGTATATAAGGACAGATAGGGTATATAAGGTACATAGGTACAAATAGGGTATATAGAGACAGATAGGGTATATAGGGACAGATAGGGTATATAGGGGACAGATAGGGTATATAGGAACAGATAGGGTATATAGAGACAGATAGGGTATATAGAGACAGATAGGGTATATAGAGACAGATAGGGTATATGGGGTAATAGAGACAGATAGGGTATATAGGGTATATAGAGAAAGATAGGGTATATATGGTATATAGGGACAGATAGGGTATACAGGGACAGATAGGGTATACAGGGACAGATAGGGTATATAGGGACAGATAGGGTATATAGAGTATATAGGGACAGCTAGGGTATACAGGGACAGCTAGGGTATATAGGGACAGATAGGGTATATAGAGACAGATAGGGTATATAGGGACAGATAGGGTATATAGGGACAGATAGGGTATATAGGCACAGATAGGGTATATAGAGACAGATAGGGTATATGGGGTAATAGAGACATATAGGGTATATAGGGACAGATAGGGTATATGGGTATATGGGGACAGATAGGCTATATAGGGTATATAGGGACAGATAGGGTATATAGGGTATAGAGGGACATATAGGGTATATAGGGACAGATAGGGCATATAGGTATATAGGGACATATAGGATATATAGGGACAGATAGGGTATACAGGGACAGATAGGGTATATAGAGACAGATAGGGTATATAAGGTATATAGAGACAGATAGGGTATACAGGGACAGATAGGGTATATAGGGACAGATAGGGTATATAGGGTATAGAGGGACATATAGGGTATATAGGGACAGATAGGGCATATATGTATATAGGGACAGATAGGGACAGATAGGGTATATAGGGACAGATAGGGTATATAGGGACAGATAGGGCATATAGGTATATAGGGTATATAGGGTATATAGGGACAGATAGGGTATATAGGGTATAGAGGGACATATAGGGTATATAGGGACAGATAGGGTATATAGGGACATATAGGATATATAGGGACAGATAGGGCATATAGGTATATAGGGTATATAGGGACAGATAGGGTATATAGGGACAGATAGGGTATATAGGGTATAGAGGGGACATATAGGGTATATAGGGACAGATAGGGCATAGAGGTATATAGGGACATATAGGATATATAGGGACAGATAGGGTATACAGGGACAGATAGGGTATATAGAGACAGATAGGGTATATAAGGTGTATAGAGACAGATAGGGTATATAGAGACAGATAGGGTATATAGAGACAGATAGGGTATACAGGGACAGATAGGGTATATAGGGACAGATAGGGTATATAGGGACAGATAGGGTATATAGGGACAGATAGGATATATAGGGACAGATAGGGTATATAGGGACAGATAGTGTGTGTGTGTGTTTGTGTGTTGGCGGGGGGGGGTGTGTCAGGAAAAGTTGGTAATTGGACTGGTAGAGTCAGAGAGGTGAACCCCTCGAGTGTCTGACACAGCTCTCTCTCTCTCTCTCTCTCTCTCTCTCTCTCTCTCTCTCTCTCTCTCTCTCTCTCTCTCTCTCTCCCTCTCTCTCCTCTGAATTTATAAGTATGAGCCACTGGGAGATAATTAGCACAGAATCACACCGACACAGTCCGACACAGTCCAACAACACACAGTCGACAACACACAGTCCACAACACACACACACAGTCTACAACACACAGTCCACAACACACAGTCCACAACACACAGTCCACAACAAACAGTCGACAACACACACAGTCTACAACACACAGTCCACAACACACAGTCCACAACACACACACACACAGTCCACAACACACACACACAGTCCACAACACACAGTCCACAACACACACACACACACACACAGTCCACAACACACACAGTCCACAACACACACAGTCCACAACACATCATTTATTACCTATAGAATCATAGCCAGAGGAAGGGTCCTTCATCATTTATTACCTATAGAATCATAGCCAGAGGAAGGAAGGGTCCTTCATCATTTATTACCTATAGAATCATAGCCAGAGGAAGGAAGGGTCCTTCATCATTTATTACCTATAGAATCATAGCCAGAGGAAGGAAGGGTCCTTCATCATTTATTACCTATAGAATCATAGCCAGAGGAAGGGTCCTTCATCATTTGTTACCTATAGAATCATAGCCAGGGGAAAGAAGGGTCCTTCATCATTTATTACCTATAGAATCATAGCCAGGGGAAGGAAGGGTCCTTCATCATTTATTACCTATAGAATCATAGCCAGGGGAAGGAAGGGTCCTTCATCATTTATTACCTATAGAATCATAGCCAGAGGAAGGAAGGGTCCTTCATCATTTATTACCTATAGAATCATAGCCAGAGGAAGGGTCCTTCATCATTTATTACCTATAGTATCATAGCCAGAGGAAGGAAGGGTCCTTCATCATTTATTACCTATAGAATCATAGCCAGAGGAAGGAAGGGTCCTTCATCATTTATTACCTATGGAATCATAGCCAGAGGAAGGGTCCTTCATCATTTATTACCTATAGAATCATAGCCAGAGGAAGGGTCCTTCATCATTTATTACCTATAGAATCATAGCCAGAGGAAGGAAGGGTCCTTCATCATTTATTACCTATAGAATCATAGCCAGAGGAAGGAAGGGTCCTTCATCATTTATTACCTATAGAATCATAGCCAGAGGAAGGAAGGGTCCTTCATCATTTATTACCTATAGAATCATAGCCAGAGGAAGGAAGGGTCCTTCATCATTTATTACCTATAGAATCATAGCCAGAGGAAGGAAGGGTCCTTCATCATTTATTACCTATAGAATCATAGCCAGAGGAAGGGTCCTTCATCATTTATTACCTATAGAATCATAGCCAGAGGAAGGGTCCTTCATCATTTATTACCTATAGAATCATAGCCAGAGGAAGGAAGGGTCCTTCATCATTTATTACCTATAGAATCATAGCCAGAGGAAGGAAGGGTCCTTCATCATTTATTACCTATAGAATCATAGCCAGAGGAAGGGTCCTTCATCATTTATTACCTATAGAATCATAGCCAGAGGAAGGGTCCTTCATCATTTATTACCTATAGAATCATAGCCAGAGGAAGGAAGGGTCCTTCATCATTTATTACCTATAGAATCATAGCCAGAGGAAGGAAGGGTCCTTCATCATTTATTACCTATAGAATCATAGCCAGAGGAAGGGTCCTTCATCATTTATTACCTATAGAATCATAGCCAGAGGAAGGGTCCTTCATCATTTATTACCTATAGAATCATAGCCAGAGGAAGGAAGGGTCCTTCATCATTTATTACCTATAGAATCATAGCCAGAGGAAGGAAGGGTCCTTCATCATTTATTACCTATAGAATCATAGCCAGAGGAAGGAAGGGTCCTTCATCATTTATTACCTATAGAATCATAGCCAGAGGAAGGTACTTCATCCTTTATTTCCTGATAGAATCGTTGCCATGGTTATGATATAATCGTTGCCATGGTTATGATATAATCATTGCCATGGTTATGATATAATCGTTGCCATGGTTATAATATAATCGTTGCCATGGTTATGATTCTATCAGGAAATAAATGATGAGGTGAGACGCTGGAGAGATGAGAGTTTCAGACTCGATCAGAGCACAGAGACAGATCACAGAAAGTGAATGTCCTTTAGTTCTGTGAGAGATACAGACGCTCTTCTCTCTGTTGTCACATCAATGTCCCCGGGCTGATCTATATAGACTACAATGTTGAGCAGAGCATGAACCCGGGCTGATCTATATAGGCTACAATGTTGAGCAGAGCATGAACCCGGGCTGATCTATATAGACTACAATGTTGAGCAGAGCATGAACCCGGGCTGATCTATATAGGCTACAATGTTGAGCAGAGCATGAACCCGGGCTGATCTATATAGACTACAATGTTGAGCAGAGCATGAACCCAGGCTGATCTATATAGGCTACAATGTTGAGCAGAGCATGAACCCGGGCTGATCTATATAGACTACAATGTTGAGCAGAGCATGAACCCAGGCTGATCTAGGCTACAATGTTGAGCAGAGCATGAACCCGGGCTGATCTAGGCTACAATGTTGAGCAGAGCATGAACCCGGGCTGATCTATATAGGCTACAATGTTGAGCAGAGCATGAACCCGGGCTGATCTAGGCTACAATGTTGAGCAGAGCATGAACCCGGGCTGATCTAGGCTACAATGTTGAGCAGAGCATGAACCCGGGCTGATCTATATAGGCTACAATGTTGAGCAGAGCATGAACCCGGGCTGATCTATATAGGCTACAATGTTGAGCAGAGCATGAACCCGGGCTGATCTAGGCTACAATGTTGAGCAGAGCATGAACCCGGGCTGATCTATATAGGCTACAATGTTGAGCAGAGCATGAACCCGGGCTGATCTAGGCTACAATGTTGAGCAGAGCATGAACCCGGGCTGATCTAGGCTACAATGTTGAGCAGAGCATGAACCCGGGCTGATCTATATAGACTACAATGTTGAGCAGAGCATGAACCCAGGCTGATCTATATAGGCTACAATGTTGAGCAGAGCATGAACCCGGGCTGATCTATATAGACTACAATGTTGAGCAGAGCATGAACCCAGGCTGATCTATATAGGCTACAATGTTGAGCAGAGCATGAACCCGGGCTGATCTATATAGGCTACAATGTTGAGCAGAGCATGAACCCGGGCTGATCTATATAGGCTACGATGTTGAGCAGAGCATAAACCCGGGCTGATCTAGGCTACAATGTTGAGCAGAGCATGAACCCGGGCTGATCTATATAGGCTTACGATGTTGAGCAGAGCATGAACCCGGGCTGATCTATATAGACTACAATGTTGAGCAGAGCATGAACCCAGGCTGATCTAGGCTACAATGTTGAGCAGAGCATGAACCCGGGCTGATCTAGGCTACAATGTTGAGCAGAGCATGAACCCGGGCTGATCTATATAGGCTACAATGTTGAGCAGAGCATGAACCCGGGCTGATCTAGGCTACAATGTTGAGCAGAGCATGAACCCGGGCTGATCTAGGCTACAATGTTGAGCAGAGCATGAACCCGGGCTGATCTATATAGACTACAATGTTGAGCAGAGCATGAACCCGGGCTGATCTATATAGGCTACAATGTTGAGCAGAGCATGAACCCGGGCTGATCTATATAGACTACAATGTTGAGCAGAGCATGAACCCGGGCTGATCTATATAGGCTACGATGTTGAGCAGAGCATGAACCCGGGCTGATCTATATAGACTACAATGTTGAGCAGAGCATGAACCCAGGCTGATCTATATAGGCTACAATGTTGAGCAGAGCATGAACCCGGGCTGATCTATATAGACTACAATGTTGAGCAGAGCATGAACCCAGGCTGATCTATATAGGCTACAATGTTGAGCAGAGCATGAACCCGGGCTGATCTATATAGGCTACAATGTTGAGCAGAGCATGAACCCGGGCTGATCTAGGCTACAATGTTGAGCAGAGCATGAACCCGGGCTGATCTATATAGGCTACAATGTTGAGCAGAGCATGAACCCGGGCTGATCTAGGCTACAATGTTGAGCAGAGCATGAACCCGGGCTGATCTAGGCTACAATGTTGAGCAGAGCATGAACCCGGGCTGATCTAGGCTACAATGTTGAGCAGAGCATGAACCCGGGCTGATCTATATAGGCTACAATGTTGAGCAGAGCATGAACCCGGGCTGATCTAGGCTACAATGTTGAGCAGAGCATGAACCCGGGCTGATCTAGGCTACAATGTTGAGCAGAGCATGAACCCGGGCTGATCTAGGCTACAATGTTGAGCAGAGCATGAACCCGGGCTGATCTAGGCTACAATGTTGAGCAGAGCATGAACCCGGGCTGATCTATATAGGCTACAATGTTGAGCAGAGCATGAACCCGGGCTGATCTAGGCTACAATGTTGAGCAGAGCATGAACCCGGGCTGATCTAGGCTACAATGTTGAGCAGAGCATGAACCCGGGCTGATCTATATAGACTACAATGTTGAGCAGAGCATGAACCCGGGCTGATCTATATAGGCTACAATGTTGAGCAGAGCATGAACCCGGGCTGATCTATATAGACTACAATGTTGAGCAGAGCATGAACCCGGGCTGATCTATATAGGCTACGATGTTGAGCAGAGCATGAACCCGGGCTGATCTATATAGACTACAATGTTGAGCAGAGCATGAACCCAGGCTGATCTATATAGGCTACAATGTTGAGCAGAGCATGAACCCGGGCTGATCTATATAGACTACAATGTTGAGCAGAGCATGAACCCAGGCTGATCTATATAGGCTACAATGTTGAGCAGAGCATGAACCCGGGCTGATCTATATAGGCTACAATGTTGAGCAGAGCATGAACCCGGGCTGATCTAGGCTACAATGTTGAGCAGAGCATGAACCCGGGCTGATCTATATAGGCTACAATGTTGAGCAGAGCATGAACCCGGGCTGATCTAGGCTACAATGTTGAGCAGAGCATGAACCCGGGCTGATCTAGGCTACAATGTTGAGCAGAGCATGAACCCGGGCTGATCTAGGCTACAATGTTGAGCAGAGCATGAACCCGGGCTGATCTATATAGGCTACAATGTTGAGCAGAGCATGAACCCGGGCTGATCTAGGCTACAATGTTGAGCAGAGCATGAACCCGGGCTGATCTAGGCTACAATGTTGAGCAGAGCATGAACCCGGGCTGATCTATATAGACTACAATGTTGAGCAGAGCATGAACCCAGGCTGATCTATATAGGCTACAATGTTGAGCAGAGCATGAACCCGGGCTGATCTATATAGACTACAATGTTGAGCAGAGCATGAACCCAGGCTGATCTATATAGGCTACAATGTTGAGCAGAGCATGAACCCGGGCTGATCTATATAGGCTACAATGTTGAGCAGAGCATGAACCCGGGCTGATCTAGGCTACAATGTTGAGCAGAGCATGAACCCGGGCTGATCTATATAGGCTACAATGTTGAGCAGAGCATGAACCCGGGCTGATCTAGGCTACAATGTTGAGCAGAGCATGAACCCGGGCTGATCTAGGCTACAATGTTGAGCAGAGCATGAACCCGGGCTGATCTATATAGACTACAATGTTGAGCAGAGCATGAACCCGGGCTGATCTATATAGACTACAATGTTGAGCAGAGCATGAACCCGGGCTGATCTATATAGGCTACAATGTTGAGCAGAGCATGAACCCGGGCTGATCTATATAGGCTACGATGTGAGCAGAGCATGAACCCGGGCTGATCTAGGCTACAATGTTGAGCAGAGCATGAACCCGGGCTGATCTATATAGGCTACAATGTGAGCAGAGCATGAACCCAGGCTGATCTATATAGACTACAATGTTGAGCAGAGCATGAACCCGGGCTGATCTATATAGGCTACAATGTTGAGCATCATTCACTGTTTGCAATGTAAACATTTAAATCAAAACAATCAGTTAATTCAAGTGGACTCCTCTGTGATTCTCCTGGCTGCCCCCTAAAAAAATACCTACTGTGAAAATGTGTCTGATATTCATAGAACTGATCCATGTTGGGCCGGCCCGGGTTCATGCTCTGCTCAACATTGTAGCCTATATAGATCAGACCGGGTTCATGCTCTGCTCAACATTGTAGCCTATATAGGCTACAATGTTGAGCAGAGCATGAACCCGGGCCGGCCCAACATGGATCAGTTCTATGAATATCAGACACATTTTCACAGTAGGTATTTTTTTAGGGGGCAGCCAGGAGAATCACGGAGGAGTCCACTTGAATTAAC